>NC_092877.1:281115186-281417373 GCF_028372415.1 Notamacropus eugenii
ATCAAACAGAAAATCGTAGAAAGTCAGTAACTTCATTCAAGAGAATGACAATAATGAGACAAAATAACAAAATTTATGAGATACAGCAAAAGCAGGTCTTAGGGGAAATTTTATATCTCTAAGTGCTTACCTCAATAAAATAAAGAGGAGATCAACGAATTGGGCAGGCAACTAAAAAAGCTAATAAAAAGAACAAAGCAAAAATCCCCAATTAAATACCAAATTAGAAATTCCAAAAACCAAAGGAGATATTAATAAAATTGAAATTGAGAAAACTATGATTGAATAAATAAAACTAATAGCCAGTTTGAAGAAAAAAATCAATAAAATAGATTAACTTTTGGTTAATTTGATTTAAAAAAGAAAATCAAATTACCAGTATCAAAAATGAAAGTGGTGAATTCACTATCAATGAAGAAGAAATGAAAACAAATTAATTAGGAGCTATTTTGCCCAACTGGATGCCAATAAATTTGGTGATTTAAGTGAAATGGATGACTATTTACAAAAATATAAATTGCCCAGATTAACAGAAGAGGAAACAAAATACTTAAATCATCCCATTTTAGAAAAAGAAATTAAACAAGCCATCAGTGAACTCCTGTATCAGCAAGGCAATATTCACAGCACTGGTGGTGCCTATGAATATGCCAGCATCGTTCTCAATTACAAAGTATAAAAGACTCTCCATATAGAAGGAAGAAGAAAAACATTTATTTAAGCACCAGAAAGCCAAATCCCAGAACCAGAAAGCAAAATCCATAATAGTGACCAAGAAGTTAATAAACATGATTGCAGCAGAGGGCAAAGCCATTCTCAAACCTCCCCTCCCTCAGCCAGGGCCTTCTCACTATCAACTGTAACAATGTGTCAGTTGACCTGTGTCAGTTGGCCTGCATTCTTTCCCCTCTGACCTGACCCCACTCACTCACTTCCTCCTGGTTCTACTCCACCCTTCCTGTTCCACCTCTTCAGCAAGCTCCTCCCACCACATGTGACCCTGCCTTCCTGGTGATTTAAGCAGATCATATGGGCCTATTAATTAATGAGAAAGATCTTTCTATTTAAATTACTGTTACAGCTGCTTAAGAAAAAATCTGTCGGCCAAATGGATTTACAAGTGAATTCTACCAAACATTTAAAAGACAATTAATTCCAATATTAGATAAACTATTTGGAAAGATAAGTGAAGAAGGAGCTTTACCAAATTCTTTTTATAATACAAATATGGTGATTATACCTAAACCAGGAGGAGCGAAAACAGAGAAAAGTAGAGATCAATTTCCCTAGTGAATATAGGCACAAAAAATCTAAATAAAATAATAACAAAGAGATTACAGTAACTTATCATGAGGATAATCCACTATGACCAGGTGAGATTTATGCCAGGAATGCAAGGCTGGTTCAATGTTAGGAAAACTATCAGCATAATTGACCATATCAATAGCACAATTAATAGAAACCATATGATTTATCTCAACAGATACAAGAAAAGCTTTTGACAAATATAACATCCATTCCTATTAAAAATAACAGAACATTTTTCATATAACTATAGATAGCTTAAATTTCTTCATCTGAAAACTACTTGTTTGTATCCTTTGACCATTTAGAAATTGGGGAGGTATTATATCACATCTATCAGACTGGTTAACATGACAAAAAGAGATAATGATAACTGCTGGAGGATATGTGGAAAAATTAGAACATTAATTCATTGTTGGTGGAATTGTGAACTAATCCAACCATTCTGGAGAGCAATTTGGAGCTATGCCCAAAGGACTATAAAACTCTGCATACCCTTTGATCCAGGAATACCACTATTAGGTCTATATCCCAAAGAGATCATACAAATGGGAAAAGGACCCACCTGTACAAAAAATGTTCATAGCAGCTCTTTGTGGTGGCCAGAATTGGAAATTGAGGAGATGCTCATCAACTGGGGAATGGCTGAACAAGTTGTGGTATATGAATGTAATGGAATACTATTGTTCTACAAGAAATGATGAGCAGGAAGACTTCAGAAAAACCTGGGAAGACTTAAACTGACGCTGAAGGAAGTGAGCAGAACCAGGAGAATATTGTACACAGTAACAGCCACAATGTGTGATAATGAACTTTGATAGACTTATCTCTTCTTAGCAATTCAGGGACCTAAGACAATTCCAGAGGACTCATGATGGAAAATGTTTTCCACATCCAGTAAAAGATCTATTAATTCTGAATGGAGATTGAAGCCTATTATTTGCTCTCATTTTTTTCTTTCTTTTTTTTTTTTTGTTTGTTTCTTCTTTCTTGTAGTTTCTCCCATTGGTTCTAATTCTTCTTTACACCATGACTTAAAAATAGATTCAATATAAATATATATCTAGAGGCTATGTCAAATTACATGCCATCTTGGAATGGGGGGGTAGAGATGGGGAGAAAATTTGGAACTCAAAATCTTACAGAAGATAGTTGAAATGTTGAATGTTGAAAACTAAAAATAAATTTTTAAAACCATAAAGAGCATAGGAATCAATGGAATTTTCTTAAAATAATAAGTAGCATCTATCTAAAGCCATCAGCAAGCATCATGTGTAATGGGCATAAACTAGAAGCATTTCCAGTAAGAACAGGGGTGAAACAAAGATGTCCATTATCACCTCTGTTATTCAACATGTTGTTGAATATGTTAGTTTTAGCAATAAGAGAAGAAAAAGAAATTGAAGGAATTAAAATAGGCAATGGAGAAACAAAGCTATCACTCGTTGCAGATGATATGCTGGTATACTTAGAGAATCCTAGAAAATCAAGTAAAAAAACTACTTGAAATACTAAACAACTTTAGCAAAGCTGCGATATAAAATAAACCCACACAAATCATCAGCATTCCTATGCATTGCCAACAAAGCCCAGCAGCAAGAGATAGAAATTTAAAGTTAACTATAGACAATATAAAATATTTGAGAGTCTACCTGCCAAGACAAACTCAGGAGCTATCTGAACACAATTACAAAACATTTTTCAAACAAATGAAGTCTGATCTAAATATCATATTCTCATGGGTAGGCTGAGCTAATATAATAAAAATAACAATTCTACCTAAATTAATTAATTTATTCAGTGCCAAACCAAACTACCAAAAAATTATTTTACAGAGCTAGAAAAAATAAGAACAAAATTCACCTGGAAGAACAAAATATCCATAAAATCAAGGGAATTAATGAACAAAAATTATAAGGGCAGGTGGCCTTGTCATACCAATTCTAAAACTGTATTATAAAGCGGCAATAATCAAAATTATTGGTACTGGCTAAGAAACAAAGTGGTGGATCAGTGGAACAGGTTAGGTATACAAAACATAGTAGTCAAGGACTATTTTCACTTTTTTTTTTTGTTTTTTCTTTCTCATGCTTTTTACCTTTTGTTCTGATTCTTCTTTTACAACATGACTTACATGGAAATATGTTTAAAAGGATTGTACATGTATAACCTGTATCAGATTGCTTTTTCTCCTGGAGGGAGAAAGGAAAGGGAGATGGGAAATAATTTGCAACTCAAAATCTAATAAAAATTAATGTTGAAAACTATCTTTACATGTAATTGGGAAAACTTAAATACCATTAAGGGAACAAAAAATTTGTGTTTGAGAAACTGATTGGTAAATGTACTGTCTCATTTTCAAAAAATTCTTTGGAAAATTAGTACAGTTATAATATATACAAGATAGATATATGTTTGTATGTATATACATGCATATACACATAAGAGTGTACTAGTAAATATTTCATAACTAGCTCCATAGTGGTGGGGAGAAATGTACATACAACACACTTTTACATTTAATCTGTATCATCATTTTCTCCATCAATTTCTTATGTCTCGACAATCAAGAAAACAATAAACCAAATCTTGAGCCTCACAGTGAAAATTTAATAGTCAGCTTTCCCAAGTCAGTTAGTACTCGCTTCAACACAGCCTTGGTTTAAAGAATATGTAACTTATGAGTGTTTATTCTGTATATTGGACTCTTTAGACTTTAGGAAACCCTAAAGAGTAAAGCACTACATTAATGAGATGAACAATTAAGTAGAAAAGGCACAGACTCCATGTTTCCACCCCCAGTTACAGAATACATTCTTTCCAGAGTACTCCCACCTCAAATCAATGAAGAAGGGATCCCAAGTTGAATTCCTATTTCTCAACCCTTTTCTCTTAGAAAGTAGAATCACAGCCAAAGTAGAATCACAGGGACAGTCCAAAGGAAAATTTCACAGAGAGTTTTCACAGGCATTTCTTGAAAGATTATTAACGAAGACAGCCTCTGCCTTTGACCCTAATTCACTGGCATTTCCAAGAGGATCCATGATTGGCCAGAACTAATGAATCAATTTGAACTCTTTAAAGTGGTCAGGAAACTGGAGGAAATACACTACTAAGAGCTTATTATTACTTCTTGTAATGACCCAAAAAAGTTATAGCTAACCTGGTCTATGTTGAATATGTCTGCCAAGTCTTTGTTTATACATATAAGTATTATGTACCTATACGTGTGTGTGCATATGCATAGTTATGTATATATATATATGTGCATATGTATGCATTATTTGAATATACTGATATAGATGCATATATACTTATGCATGCACAACTGTTTATATATATGTACATTATAGTTATCTATGGATCTATAAGCATATTTAAGATATAATTATGATATAAATTCATATATATTTACACCCATATGACTGCCTCCATATACATATTCATACAAATATTTAGCATGCATATGTGAACATGAATTATATTTATACATATGTACCCCTGCCATATACACTATGTAGTATATACATATGTGTACAGGTATACATATATTTGAATATACATAAGTGGATATAAATTCATGTGTGTGTGTGTGTGCGTGAGTGTGTGTCTAAGAAAGAGAAGTTAAGTAGTTTCCAATAGTGAAGAAAGGGGGGGCAGGTAACTCCTGGCATGGTGAACAGTAAAATCACCAAGGTCTATCCTTTTTAAAAGCAGATTAAAAGTTAAAATCGCTGAACCTTTCCTCTATGTCATGCAACAGCTAACACATTTAGGAAGAAATGGAAAGATATAGGAAAGCTCTCAGTGCTCCATACAGCTCTCATCACTAACTTGTCTCAGCAGTACCGTCTACCTAATCACTTGAATTATAGGTGTGTCCTTCTAAAGTACTTGACTCGCAGAGATTCCACAATGACAAAAAATCTACATATGAACTTTAACTTTTGGTGAATTAAATTTAGCTGTGATTTGACTGAGTGTAATTAAGGGCACCAAGATAGTGGAGGGAGGGGATGGGGGAGCACGTTAACAGAAATGACAAGATGCTGTTCATGGTAACTTGGTTCAATTTAACTTGTAAGTAAAGCATGACTAGGCTGAGCACATCAATTAAAAACCGATCTAGAATCACAGGGGCCTCTCTAGATGAACTTCAGCTTCATTTGAAAAAGGTGATTTGCTATAGGGCCAGAAAGGCACTTGGCTGCCATCCACAGACTCTACTTTCTGAACAGAAAGTTTCCAGTCAGGAGACTCCGCAATGGCTTTCACCAAAACATAATCTTTACAAGGTAGCATAATGTGATTCATAGTGGAACTGTGTGGGCAATGGATACAGATATTTGATGTTGCAAATGGAAAGTACACGCAGACAAATTACCATATACTATGGATGTGTTTTTCACTTGTGAGGCAAGTTCAACATGTGCCTATCTCTCCATCCTCTGGGTAACTCTCTTTGGGGGCCTCTGAGCAACCCAGACTGCCACTCTCAAATATAACATTCTGGAACTGGAAGAAGTGTATCCTCATAAGGTGGCTGCTGTCTAAACCAGGAAATCTGTTTCTTCTCTCTGTATTTACATTCTTGTTCCCTGGGCTAGACTAGCAAGATATACTGTTCCTGTTCTCATCAGGCTCCCAGGAAAACAGTCATTTTATAATCTCAATCTGGCATATTTCATTGCCATATCAACACTGCACCCAGCCAGCCCAGAATAACAGAGCACAACTCCAGCATGAAGATACTATTGCTCCATACCCCAAGATGTTACTCTGATTGTGCGGCCCTTATTTTTCCCTGGGAGAAACTCGGCCAAATATAATACAGAAACGAATCATTTAAACCAGGATCCTTCAGTGAAGCAATTTACAATTCCTGATACCCTGAAAACCTTCACAATAGATAGATGGTACTTTACACATAAACTCTAATTATGCTAATTACCATGCAAGGGGAAAATAAGGTTGGTTTTATGAATACCTAATAAGAGAGAACCTCCATTCAAGCATTAGAATAGGCTACATTAGGCAATGGTTTAACAGGAAATGTATTTATCAGGGTGATCTTTTATGGTTTCAGGCCATGCCATTGGTAACAGTTCTCTTTCCTGGACCAAAACGTTTAAAGAATCTACAATACTTTTATTTGTTAAAGAAGACTGGGCAGATAAAAAGGGACCATTAGACAAATTGAGTGCAATAACAAATGTAGACCAGCATTGTAACTTTCTGACAATTAAAGTGACTATTCTGTACTTCTCCTCCTAACTCACAGGGAGATTGTAAGGAAGGCCTGTTGAAGGCTTAAAACACTATATGATAGGAGTGTTATTGTCCATATAAATACTCAGGGAACTTAAAGAATAATGTATCTACTGGATAGGTTTGGTCTACCATTGGATAATGGGGATGAAGTTTAAGGGTGTCTTTGGGGTGGGGAGAAAGGAAAAGACATTTTCTTTGCAGATGCACCTGTAAGGAAACTGAAATGTAATGAGGCAGAGCGTAAAAAAAGTGTGCTGCATCCAAAGTCAAGAGTCAAGATTAACACTCCCACAGAACTTTGCTATTTATGTGATTTCTCTAAGCATTTTTTTCCTCACCTGTAGAATAGGGACATTAATACTTGCATAATTTAGCTCACAGTGTTGTTGTGAGGAAAACTTTATAAACTTTTTAACACATTATATAAATGTGAGACCTTTTCTAAAGTTGCTCATTTTTTGAGAAAAGTATAAATCAGCCCCTGCTGAGCAGCTTTAGCACAATGTCTTTAATGAGCAGTCATTTAAAAAATAAGCCATGGTGATTGTGATCCAGAAGGAACAACCATCTTTGCTCTGCAAACAGAAACATTTTATATTAATTACCCTGGCTGTAAAATTAAGGAGTTCCCTCTAGTAATAAGTGAGAAATGAACTGTTAGGAAAATTGGAGAAAATGGAATGGGTTTCCCACCATCTGTACAGCCTTCTCATTCTACCACCCCTAAAAGAAGAAGAAAAGGAGAACAGATTATAGGAAAAGAGTGTGGTTTATGAGCAAAGTCATTTTATAATTGAAGTAGAATGGTTTTAAAACACCCTAAAATGAATGTAACTTGTGGTCCAGGACCCTCAAAGACTTGGGGATCACACAGATTGTGTACCATCCAAGGACTGGTCCAAAATATTTAAAAAAAAAAAAAAAAGGAAGAGGGCATCTTCTTTTTTGGTTCACTGTCAAAGATGAGAATCTGGATTAATTCAGAAAAGGCTATGAAGAACTCACTAATGTGAGTTCTTAAAAGTTTCTTAAACATATTAAATATAATAAATACATTTATTACAATAAATATAATATATATTATATAATATATAAAATACATATTAAAATATAAATATATTCTTAAATATAATAAATATTTTTAAATATATAAGAAATATAATTAAAATATACTTTAATTTTAATTTAAAATATATCTTAATATTCAGTGACTTTAATGTAATAGTGTCCTTAGGAAAAGATGGGGGAAAAAAAGTTAAAAAAATCAGACTAAGGACTAAGAAACTAAAGGTACTCAAGATTTGTAGACAATAACAAAGCCTCACACCCATATGTGCTTCCAATACTAAATAATACTGAGTTTGCAGTCTTTTAAAACACATTTTTTCCAGATATAATTTTGTCTGGCCATGACTCACACAGCTTTTAAAAGACATTGATTTTTTAACCCAAACCTAAGACTTTACATTTATCCTCATTCAATTTCATTGTATTAGAATTAATTCTAATTAATTACCAAGACCTTTTTGTTGTCTTGACATGCAAATATGATATGTACAGAATCTTTATCTTTTTCAAAGTCATTAATAGAAATGCCAAACAGGTACAAAACCAGACATAGATCATTAGAGCACTCACTCCTCTAAGTACTTCATTCCAAGTTGACATCAAGTTGCTAATGATCTCTTAGTCATGTTTCAGGCAGTTTTGAAGCCAATTTTTTGTATTATCACCTTGCTCCATACCTCTATGTTTTGCACAAGAATAACAAAATAGATATCATAAAATGCTTAGCTAAAAATCTAATAAACTGTATCTATAGGATTCCCATGTTTTACCAGTCTATTAACCCTAATTTTGAAAAGAAGGAAATTCAGTTCATAAGGTATGATCTCTTCTTGATGAAACTATACTAGATCTTTGTGCTCAGCATTTCCTTTTCTATATGTTCACAAGCCATCAAAAGTGATTCTATATTCCAGAATTTTGCCAGGAAATGAAGCCAAACTCATTGGTCTATAATTTTCAGGCTTCATTCTTTTTTCTGTTTTGAAAATAATGAAACCATTTTGTCCACCTCCAGTCTCACAATACTTCTCCCATTCTCCACAGTCCTTCAAAGATCACTGCTAGTAGACCAGAAATAATATTTTCCAATAGTTTCAGTATACTTGAATAGAGCTTATGAGGGTCAAGTGATTTAAATTTCTTAAGGGCAGGAAAGTGCTCTATTACAATGGAGGAATGAATGTGCAAATGAGCAAATAAATGAAAGAAAAATCCCTTGTTCGGTGCTTATTACATATAAAGTATTATACTGAGGCTACAAATAGAAAACCAAGAGTCTAATTTAAGGAGTTAGTATTCTAATAGAGAAATGCAATGTATATAGGTTTCATCAGCTAAGTCAGATGGAAAGACTCCATGGCCCTTAAGCCCTAAAGGAGGGAGCCTAAAACACCTGGTCCCACTTCCTCTTTATATCAGTCCTTTGTCTGGGCCCCTCTAGCTTCCTTTACCCTATACTGTGTGGCAAACATGCCACTCTTATCACCTCAATAAGCAAATAGGAATCAATTATAATCCTCCCGATAAGGTGGCAGACCATAGCATCTTACCATCTGCTGTGTTTTCTAAGGCCACATGGTTCTTTACATCTTCTCTTTTGCTAAACCATCTGAATCACCAGCCCTTTCCATCACCCTTGCATCTAAACTTGTCCATGTATGTTGTGTCCCCCAAATAGAATGTGAGGTCCTTGGGAGTTATGAGTGTCTAACTTTTTTGTCTGTTTCCCCAGAGATTAGAATAATTCTTGGCACATAATAAGGATTTAATAGATGTTCTTTCACCATTTTTTTCCTGGATTCAAGACAAGATAAATCAATTCTTACTATTGTTAGGTGTTGTTCATCTTGTCCAGGATTCTCCCATTCAATATTCTAAGACATGGTCCAGAAATTAAAATGTTATTCTCAAGCATCATCTTTTTTTTTATTAATTTATGTTTTCAACATTCACTTCCATAAGTCTTAGATTTTCTTTCCCTCTCCCCCCTGTCCCTGAGATGGCATGTAATAGGTTTTGGATTTATATGAACTGATGTTGAGTGAAAGGAGCAGAACCAGATCATTGTACACAGTAACAACCACAGTGTGTGAGGAATTTTTCTGGTAGACTTAGCCCATCACAGCAATGCAAGGACCTAAAACATTCCCAAAGGACTCTTGAGGCAAAATGCCATCCATATCAAGCATCATCTTCTTGACCGGATATTTAATTTTTACATCTGCCTTTCTCTTCTGCATCCTTTGCCTTTTATAGATATAGATAATAGTGATAGAAAAACCATCTGGGATTTACAGATTATTGCCCAAGAGTACATAATCTTTGATTTAGGGTCCTTTGGGTAATATAATGTGTGCCCACTAGCCAGAAGTGGGTAGTTTTCATCCAGTTTGACAAATCTTGGATATGTGATCCAGGAAGACATCAATCATATCTTAGATACAAAACATAGTATAGATTGATATACTTTGAGTCAGTACAACTTGGATTCAAATCCTCCCTCAAATACCTAGCTCTATGACTCTGGGCAAGTCACTTAATGTCTGCCTCAATTTCACTAACTGTAAAACGGAAATAATTATAGCACCTACCTCCCAGGGTTGTTTCAAGGATCAAATGAATAATGTATGAAAAGTGTTCTGTAAAACTTGAAATGTAATTTAAACAATCATTATCATTGTTATTTTTATGATTATGTCAATAATAACTACCTCTATGGAGTCACCAATACAAACCTGTCTCTTCTTCCCTGAGAGGTGAACACTCACCTGATAACATCTGTGAATCCACAGATCATTCCTTCAAGGTACATCAGCTTCTTTCTTTCCGAGAAAAACCTCAAGATGTGAGGCACATGTAAAACAGTTCCATCCTGGTCTATTTATACACTTTATTTAAACTCAGGAAGACAAACAGAGTAGGAGTTCTTATAAAGGCATTAAGACCCCAGATACCTTTGAACACATCAGTCATGAGGAAGTTCAACAGAGATGCATGGAGGATTTGGTAAGATTCTTCAGTGATTACAATAATCGTTCATCAGTCCCTATTTCTGTCTCCATCATCCCCCCTCCACCCTCTGACTAAAAGGCCCTCTAGCTTAACAATCATTAGAGGAAAAATCAAGAGGATGAAGAATGTTTATTTTCCAGACTATGATAAGTAGTTGAACCAATTAACTAGTCCATCAGTTCACACACATATCCTTATTTTGGACAAATCAATCAATAAGCATTTATTAATCACTTAATAAGTGCCAGGTACTGTGTTAAATACTAGTGATACAAAGAAAGGCAAAAAAGGAGGCCCTGTCTTCAGGTACTCACATTCTAATGGTGGACTATATGTACATGTAGGCATATATATAATATACATATTATATATACACATACTATATGTGTGTGTGTATGTATCTACATATATGTACATACATACACACAACTCAGACAAATTAAATTGAAAGTAATCTTACATAGTCTCTAGGTGCTGTGACGACTGGAATGCCACCTACAGAAAGCAAAAAAAGGGGGGCCGTGCCTTCAGGTACTCACATTCTAATGGGGAATAATACATACATATGTACATATATATACATATATATATATATATATAACACACACACAATTTATACAGATGAAATTGAAAGTTACCTTAGAAAGTCTCTAGGTGCTAGGATGGCTGAAATGCCTCCTATAGAAAATAACAATCTGGAGTCCTGAAGAAAAGTAGGGATTTTAAAAGGTGGAGGTAAAGAGAAAGAACATTCTAGGCATAGAAATTAATCCATGAAAAAGCCTCTCACATGCAAGGAAGAGCAGGCAGGTCAATATGGATAGATTACAGAGTACACAAAGGAGAATAAAGCAAAATGGAAAGGTATGAAGGGCCACCAAGCTGTAATGCATTTTAAATACCAAACAAAGGACTTTGAAGTGTAGGGAACCAATGCAATTTATTGAGGAAGAGGATTAGAGGGGATAACATGATCAGATCTACATTTTTCAAAAATCACTTTAGCAGTTACATAGAGGATAGGTGGAGTGGGAAAATCCAAGAGAAAGTAAGAAGTATTGAGCACCTGAACTAGAAGAAAGGTTGTATAAGTGGACAGATACAGGAGAAAAAAATATCTTGGCCTAGAAGTGAATAGGAAAAAGAAAGCAAGCATGGTACATTTCATTTAGGAAACTACAAAAGACTTTAAATGATCACAAGCTCATCCTGGCAATAAAATTCTGTCTTTTAGAATCAAGATTCTTCCAGTAATAATAGGTGGTTATGAATTATGAAATACCACATTACCCAAAGCACCAAAATTGGAATTGTCCAGAGGGAAAGGAAGGTGCAAGATGGGTTTAATAGACCTTCCATTTAAGAAAAACACTGAGACCCGTAATGTCTTCGTTCCTCCCCAGACACCATACCTGATTCTCTAGACCTTTTCTACCATGCCACTGCTTAGGTTACTTTAATCCCACCCCCCCTTTCATTCCCTTTTTATATGTTCCTTTTTCCATTGTAATATAGGCTCAATGGGGAACATGAACTTTCTTCTTATGGATGTATTCTCAACTTAGCAGTGTCTGGGACATAATAAGCACTTAATAAATATTTGCTGACTTAAAGGAAGAAGGGGTAAGAGAGAATAACTCAAGCATGAGTGGATATAGTAAATAGAGCACTGAACTTGCACTCTGGAAGACCCAAGTTCAAATACTAGCTCAGATAGTAGCTGTGTGTCTTTTAGTATGCCACTAAATCTCCCTCAGCCTCTGTTTTCTCAATTGTGAAATATGGATGTTGGTAGCAGCAACCTCACAAGATTGTTGTGAGGATCACATGAGTTAATATGTTAAGTATTTTGTAAGCCTTAAAGTGGTTTGTAAATGTTAGCTATTATTATCATTATTCAGTGTGATCATGTAATACTGTCAGTCATATATATTGACATGCTGTTTGAATTCTCCTCTCTGTAGGGACCACAAATATATCTCCACATTTTAGATCAGCCCCCAGAAGACAATAACCAGTTCTATAATATATATAGCATTCCTCTTTTTTTGGCCCTTGATGGTGTCATAAAGACTTAGGTCACAGAATCATGGAATCTCAGAGCTGGAAAGAATGTCAGAGACCATTTAGTCCACCCATATCCGAACAAGAATCTTCCCCTACAACATCTCCAGCAAGTATTCACCCAATCTTTGCTTTGAGGAAGAAGTAATATGCTGCCTTCCACAAAAGCTCTTTCTAAATCTGGGCAGCTCAGATAGGATGTCTTTCTGTGCTGTCTTTCTGTGCATCAAGCCAAAATCTACCTCCCTGTATCTTCTACCTATTGTTCCTAGTTTTATCCTCTGGGGTCAAATAGAATCTCATGTAATCTCATGTACCAATACTTCAAATATTTGTTGACCCTTATGTCCACCCTAAGTCTTTTCTTCAAGCTAAATATCCCCAGTTTCTTCAATTGTTCCTATACTGCAGGTGTGAGGAACCTATGACCTTAAGGGCACATGTGGCCCTCTAGGTCCTCAAGTGAAACCATTTGACTGAATCCAAACTTCACTTCTGTGAAGTGAATGCAGCCTCAAGGCTGCAGGTTCCTCATCCCTTCTCTAGTGTATGGCAAGATTTCAAGGCCTTTCATCTTACTGGATACTTCACTAAGCCATTCTGTATTCTCTAGCTTATCAATGTCCCTCTTAAAATGTGATGCCAAGAATTTCACATGATACCTCAAATGTAGTCTGACCAGGACAAAACTGTCTTCTTCCTAGTCCTAGGCACATGTTGTAATGAAAGGCAGAAAGATCTCATTAGCTTGACTGATTTCTCTATCACCTTATTCATTCATATTGAGCTTATCGTGGAAGAAAAACCCTTGTTTTACTCCAATGAACTATTCTATAGCCATGCTGTGATAGGACCATTATATATCTATGTTTTCCCCTCCTTCTGCAACAAAGATACAACAGGGATTAGTTTTCCTTAAAAGACAACAAAACTGTCCCTAAAACCTGATTGGCCCCTAATTCCCTTGAGGCTGCTTCTTGTCCATTTAAGTTTACTAAAAGTATCACTCATGTGGAATTGGGCTCCTTGCAACTTGGTGGTTGTCTGAGGATCCTGCAAGTCACTATAACCTTCCATGCTGACCAAATGAGTTTTCATATAGAATACAGGGGGAACAAGTCCATAGTAACTAAGTACCAACTGTATCCTTGTTACATATCTTTGCTCTGTTAGAGCAAAGTAACATTTTTACTTTTGTTAACTGTACAGTGACTTACAAGTGTCTCATTTTGTCCTTAAATCAAACCTGAACAACACCTGTCAAATCCATTTCATACTTCTAATGTGAATTTTATTTAATCCTAGTATGAGACTTTACATTTATCCTTATTAAATGTTAGGGTACTTAAGTACTTTTATTCCTATAGTAGTGGTGCTATAATTATTTTGGCATAAGAGAGCTGGACCCAGAATCAGAAAGACCTGAGTTCAAGTCTCACATCTGTGTGACCCTGGACAGGTCATTTATCCCCGCAGTACCAAAGATAACTCTTTAACATTATAAACTGAAAAACAGTTGCCAATCTGCATCAATGGAGGGAGCATCCTTGCTAGGAGTTCCCCAAATCAAGGAAATCATATAAGTGCACTGAAAAAAATGAGAAATAATAAAATATTAGATATAAGAAAAAATATAAACATTTCGCAAAATACTCATTAACTGTGAATTACAATCTGAGTTCCTTGAGAATAGAAACCAAAATTTGCCATTCTTTCTATCCCCAGTGACTTGCACAGTAAGAACTTAATAAATACTTATTGGCTAACTAACTCATTGCATTCATTATACTAAAACTAGCCAACTCCAAAGAAACATTATAAAGTAAAGGAATTAAAGGAAATGGTACTTTAGCAGATGACTCATTGTGGTGTGAAGGTAACCTTGGGTTCATATATATCACAAGCTCTGATAGCTCCTACAAAGTTGGAAAGGTTTCAAGTAGGCGTCTAGTGACAGATTGTTATCCAAAGACCAACCTAGCTAAATGTTGAAATACTCATCTTCAAAAAGGTTGACCACCAGCTAGTGATTTTTTTTTTGGCTACAGCAACCCATTTTAAAAAATTTAATAAGGATATGGGAGGATTTTCATCTGCATTGGTAAAATTTTAATTCTTCTTAAATATTGAAGTAGTATAGAAATAGCATGGCAGATAAGTCACTAGACTGGGAGTCAGGAGACCTGCAATCAAGTCTTAGACTGTCCACTGATTTACTCTTGTTATTTCTCATTGCTGAAACAGACCAGGCCATCAGAGAAATAATGACATGACTTGCACTTGACTTTGTTTTGAGTGAGGGAGGGCTGTGCAGGTCACCAGCCTCACTGCTCCTCAGAGGCATCTGAATCCAGGGACCAGACATTCCTCAGGATGACTGGAGATGACCAGGTATGTTATTTCTCATATGTAAAAGTAGAATACAACTTGGCCATACTTACAAAGATAATTGTTATAACAATGTGATAATTGATATGTAACTTCATTTCTCCAAAACAATAATAATATACCACCTCTTCTTGAGTACCCCCTACCAAAACCTGCACTCATGAGTTGGGTCCACTGTGGACAGAATCTGGGATACCCCAGATTCAATGTACTCTGAGTTTAAACGCCTAAAACAATAACTCATTATATGAGTGAGGCCCAACAGTCAAGCACCTATAAGCTATTCACCTACCACAATTATATCAAAGGTGTTTGACACTGTTAATCACCCTTTCCAACTTAATACTCTCTTCTCTGTAGGTTTTTGTAAATGACTTTCTTCTGGTTCTCCTCCTACCTCCTTGAACACTCCTCAATTCTTTGCTGGATCCTCATCTATATCATACCCTTTAACCACAGATAGCCTTCATGGTTATGTCCTGGGTCCGCTTCTCTTCTCCCCCTATACTAATTTACTTCAGCTTCCATGGATTTAATTGTCATCCCTATACAGATGATTTTCAAGTCTATCTATGCTGCCCAAGCCTCTCTGCTAACCTCCAGTCTTACATCTTCAACAACCTTTCAGACACTGCAGAATGGACTTAAACTCAACTCATCAAAAATTCATTATCTTTTCCTCCAAGTCCTCCCTCTCTCCTACCTTCCCTATTACTGTAGAGGATATCAACCTCCCAGGCTGGCAACCTAGACGTCATCAACTCCTATTATCTCTTATCCTTCCATATCCAGTCTGGAGCCAAGGCTCATCGATTACCCTCTCTTAATTTTCCTATTTATTCTGCATAGCTTGTTTGTATATTTGTTTTTTGTCTCCCCTATTAAACTGTGTGCCCCTTGATAGCAGGGACTTAAACGTTTATTGACTGATTTACTGAAATGGCAAGGTTACAGTAGTAACAAAATATTTGCCCCATAAACCTCGTACTCTACCACCAACATACACACTGGCAATAGAAACAAAGGACACATAAACAGAATACATCAATAGAGAACCATATACATAGGGAATACCCATCGCCAATGCAACTCACATCTATGGTTAGTATCTTTTCCCTTCTCATGGGATCTTTATTCTGTTCCCCTTGGATGCAGTGTATCTGCTGGGCAGGTCACTCTTCTAAGATTCCTGGGCCTCTCTACAATTTGACTAAACTCTATATTCAAACTCTTTAGACCTGATCTCCTCTGGGTAGAACATCTGCTGTTGAGTAATTTGTTCTACATCAAAGATGCTATTACCATTGGAGGGGAGGAAAGATGTGAGAAGAAAAATTCTCTCCCTTCTTGCAGCACTATAGAAGACATCCAAGGAAAAAGTGGTTTCCTCTCAGAAGCCAGATTCTTTCTCTATAGCAGGCTCTCTTCTCAACTGCCAAAAAATGGCTCCCTTCTTAACGTTTGTTTACTGCCTTCAAGGACACCGGGATGACAGCTGAACACTCAGCCAGTTAATAGCTCACCATCCTGTAATTCCATCATATTAGTAGACTTTTTTTTCACATTTTCTTACTTCTTTAAGCTTCACTTACGCTGGCCCATCAAAGTCTTTGGTTCCTTTGCAAGATGCAAATAGATCACTCTCAGTTTCAAAGACTTTAAAATCAGTGATGAGATCCCTCTGGCTCTGAGATATACGCGCAACTATTCAAAGTCCAAAAGGGGTGATATTTTAACTGTGCAATGTTCTCACTACCTGTCTTACCAGGAGACATCAAGTATTTTGGAGAACACAGTTCATCAGGGTTATCCTGATCAATCCCTTTCTACAATTATACTAGCTCAAATTAGTTCCAGTTTTCTAAGGTCTACAAAGCACTCTGGAAGGTAACTGGCTCTTCAGCATGTTCATTGGCACAAATTGATGAAACCTAGAATGATAGATCTTAGGGAGGAAATGGTCTTGCTCCTTGATTGCTAAGGTATCATTGTTCCCATTTTACAGATGAGCAATCTGAGGCCCAGAGAAGTTGAAGGATTTACCCAAATTGGAATAACTAATATGTCAAAGAATCAGAAATCACTTAGTTCAACTTATAGCTTAACAAGAATCCCTTCTACATCATACCCAACAAATGATCATCCAGCCTTTGCCTGAAGACCTACTGAGGAAACCCATTCCACCTTTGGACAGGTCTAATTGTTAGGACATTTTTCCTTTTATCAAACTAAATTTACCTCTTTGTAACCTCTACCCCTCTTCCTTGTTCTGTCCTCTGGGTCAAATCTAGCCATTCTTCCACAGGGCGGCCCTTCAAATATTTGGAGGCAGTTATCATGTCCTCCCTAAGTCTCCTCTTATACAAGCTAAACAAAGAAGTTTCCTTCAATATGACCCTCATGTAACATAACTTCATCTTTGCTGCCCTCATCTTTGGTTCACTCCTTGGTTTATCAATTTTTTTTCCTAAAAAATGGTGCTCCAATCTGAACACAATACTGCAGAGATATGATCTGACCAAGGCAAAGTATAGGGGGAAGAAAAATAAGCATTTATAAAGCTCTGTTTGTATGTCAAGCATTTTGATAAGAACTTTGTAAATATTATCAATTGGTTCTCATAACAACCCTGTGAGATAGGAGTTATTATGCCCCCATGTTACTGTTGAGGAAACTGATGCATACAGAGATTAATTGATATTCCCAGAGTCACACTGCTAGTAAGTGTCTGATGCCAGATTTAAACTTCCTGTCTCCAGTCCCAGAGATCTCTATCTAATGCACCACCTACTTGTCTTATCAACTCCTTAGTCTTATATACTATCCCTTTCTTAATGTAGCCCAACACTGCGTTAGCTTTTGGTTCCAGATGACACATTATACTGTAGTCTCCTCTCAGGTCTTCTTTCAAGTGACCTACTGTCTAGCTATACCTCTCCTATCTTGTACTTGTGAAGACATCGTTTTTAAATTCAAGTATCAGACTTTATACTTAAAGTGGCAGATTGGGTGATAGAACAGGAATTGTAACCTTGGTCTCCTGCCTCTTAGGGCAGTGTTACTTGCTGTATTTTAACTCTTCTGACGAAAAATATAGACTAAAAACCATTCACATCCAAGAAACGTGTAGCATTGGTATCTGAATAATCGGTATTTCTATCCCTGTTCTGACAGCAGTTGAATCTATAGTCATACTTAAGTCATCTAACCTTTCAGCATGTCAGATATTTTATTGGCTGAAACCAAAGCACTTTATGAAGATAACAATCCCAACCTGCTTCATGGAGACATGATATAATAATAATTGGAAAATATTTTGAAATGTCTAATATTAAAGGAAGAAAAAGAAAGATGTGATTCAACATGCTATTTCTATTTCAATATCAAAGTCTAATGCAATGAGTCAAAGAAAAAATAAGATTACTTGATATCAAATAGCTGATGAAATTCCAAAGAGTTATGCTGTATCTCACTATACCATATACTTAGATTGCTAGAGTCTGCAACCATTATAAAAAAAAAAGATTATCCTGCTCTGTTCTGAAGATTCTCTGATGTTCTATCCTTCACTCTGAATTACCTCACAGATATAGCTTCACATTGTGCTAATATACTTTTTATAATCATATATGTATGTGTGTATGTATATATATATATACACATATATGTATATATATATATACACATATATATATATATGTTTGTACACATACACACACATATATAAAGTTCAAAGCTAAGGAATGTACATAGAAATGCTTTCATTTTCCCAATAGGAGTTCAATTCCATTAGGTTTTTCTGAAGGATCTTTTTTTCTCCTCTAAAAGTTTCTTACCACTTCAGTTGAGCAGCCAGAAAAAGAGAAAAAAATTTCTCCTGCAGAAAGAATTAAATGGAAAGTGAAAGAAAAGAAAGTTTAAAGGAGGGAGGATTCATTTGAAGAACTGATCAGAACTCTTTTCCAGTACTCTTTCCTGCTCTGCTTATCAAGTGTTGGGTGCATGCACCATACTTCCATTTGAAGACAGCCCTGTAACTTCCAGGGGCTTAGATGAGCCACACCTTTCAGCTCAATTTCAGAATAAATTGGCCTCATTTTCATTATCTGAGGAAGCTATAGGAGTCAATACTGTCAACATTAGTACACAGGACTGGCACATTTTCCCCCATTATTATCAGCAAGGACCCCGACATACATAGAAGGGCCTGCTGTTTAGGTCCTTAGATCTGCTTTTCTAAAAGGAAAGGCAACTTTTGAGAGGTCAACAATCACTCTAATCAAGCACTTATATCATTCACTTAGTTTAGGGGAAAAAGTCAGCACTCTGAACTTCAGAGAAAATACAAACAGAGAAACAAAGATCATCTAACAGACAGGACTTTCAGCTGCCTGACCATAATCAATACATACATCACAGATCAACTGACAGATCCAACTGTCTGACCATATATACATAGTTACCAGAGAAAAAAAGGAAACAACCTCTGGGTTTTCAAAACGGGGGGAGCCCTAGTGGATGCCCAAAGTCTCATCTGGCCAAACAAACACTTCCAATTTATAAGCCCCAAAACAAAACCTTACCTCAGAGTATATACACACTTTTCAGAACCAGAGAGAATCACAGTCCTTGAGAACGAGTGCCTCCTTAGAAATTAACAAAAGATGTAGACCTTCCTACAAAGCAAATCTCCCCTAATCAAGCTTCCCTTAACGGGTAGGCCCATTAATGGGTGGGGAAGATCTTTAACTCTTATTAGCATTACACCCAGGCAGCTCAGATCAAATAACCAGTCAATCAACAAGCATCTATCAGCACCTACTGTGTGCCACACACTACACTGGAGGCTATAGATACAAGATGAGAAATAATCCCTATAATATTATAATATTACATATATATTATAATATAATATAAATAATCTATAATATTATCTAACATACGCGTATATAAATGATAAACAAATAAAATAAAAACATAATAAAGAAAAAGGTAATTTTGGAGATAAGAATGGTTAATGTTGGAGGTGTTATGGAAAGATAGGCAGATCGGCACACTGCTAAAAGAGATGTAAATTGGTCCCAAAACTCTGGAAAATAATTTGGAATTATGTTAATCAAGTGGCTAAGATTTTGATACCATCATGCCTAGAGGAAGTTGGAAAATGGCTCTTCTTTTCTCTATAGTAATGATTAGGATTGGCTACATTGAGTTACAATTTATTCATTTCTCTTGTTCAATTTCATCATTTCTTTCTGGTTTTATGCTACTATAATCCCTGTTATTACACACATATACACACACACACATGCACATGCACATACACAAAATAGTATCTGTAGTATATACAGATATATGTCTACATATGTATCTGTATCTCTGTGGGTATGCCTGTATGGATATCTATATCTATGTCTGTATCAGTATCTGTAGCTGTATGTGTGTCTGTGAGTGGTCAGCTGTCCTTTACAGCTTGCCACACAAACTAGGTGGCGCAACGGATAAAGTGCTGAGCCTGGAGTCAGGAAGACTCATCTTCTCAAGTTCAAATCTGGCCTCAAATACTTCCTAGTTGTGTGACCCTGGCCAAGTCACTTTACCCTGTTTGCCTCAGTTTCCTCATCTGTCAAATGAGCTATAGAAGGAAATGGCAAACCATTCCAGTATCTTTGCCAAGAAGACCCAAATGCGGTCACAAAGATTTGCACATGATTGAAAATAATTGAACAGTAAAGGCACACTATGAACAGCTCAGTTCATACTCCACTGTCTAGTTATGTGCCTCAAATCAGACACCTTAACTCCCTATATCCCTGCACACAGCCAGACTTTCTGGTAAAGATAAGAGCTGGTAAACTTAACTCCCCTTTAGTACTTTCAAGACTAATTCTGAATGACTCAAGTTAGCAGCTGGCAGTGAATCTTACTCAGCCTACACCTGGCTTCTCTCTTCAGAGGTTCCCATCCTACCTAATTCCTCAGCTCCTTTTGCCTCCTAGCTGGAGTAAAGCAAAGGGTACTTGCAGTTATTTACATTTTCATGTGCCCTATAAAAAACATCATTGGAACAAAATTCATACATATCTCAGATTATGAAACTTGAAAAGAAAAGAAAATACATTCCTCTTTTAAAACACCATTCTGCATATTTACTGTGCATAGAGGAAGGGTGTCAGAAAACTGATTGGACATCGAACTTCACTTAAACCAAATCAGCATCTCAGAACCTGTGCTTCATCAGTGTGCATTAGGAGGAGTAGATAGATTGGTTTACTCTGTAGCTGCCATTCAGATATACCTAGAAGAGAGACTAAATTTTATTCTATTAGCACTTGCTTTAGGGAATATTTCTTTCCACCTTCATCTTCTCTACAAAGCCCTATCATTTTCAAGTTCCTTATGCAGATATGAATTCATTTAGGATACCTCAGAGGAATGTTGCTGATAAAAGTAGTTTCATGAGATATGATGAACAAAGGCACGAAGCCCTTTCCCAAATACCTGTAGGGTGAAAAACAATTACGGTTCCAAGAATATTTCCATCCTAGCTATTAGGATGTGTACAAATGGGAACACAAAGAACATTGCTACAAAATTGGGTTTTCTGTGTTCCAAAGGGAGAGTTATTTTTTAAAAAAAAAGGACTAGGTACAAACGCTTCCACAAATGAAAACAGATGATTCCTTCCACTGCCAGAGCCTGTAGGTGGATAACGTCAAACAGCCACAGGGTGCTCATTAAAGGCTGCCCTTTAAAAATAAGGAATCACTATCTACCAGCCCAGAGCAAACAAAGAAACTGACCGATATCTTCAAGGGTTTCAAAACAAGCAGTTATCACAAACAGATACCACTCCCTGCCAGAATGGCAATATTCACTCCCATCAGAATCAGCAAGTGGTGTTCTGAAAAAAAAAAAAAAAAAGCCATGCACTCAGTACTGCAAAAGACATTAGAAGGGAAATGCTGTTCTCATTACCATTGCTTTTCTTTCTCAGAGAATGAAGACCAGCAATGTGTAGGTGTAAGACAATTAACCTTTTAATACAAACATAGATAGCAGAGCTAGAATTGACCTAATAAATAGCTGAGTCCATTCTGCTTGCTGCCAAGATGAGAGAAACCACTAAAGTAACACAATCTATTCTCATCACGTTGAAAAAAAAAAGCATTTCAGGACTCAGTGGGGGGCCAGCCCTTAAGCATGCCAGTGCAGCTTTACTTGCTCACAACTATAACCACCCTTACAAATTTAAGGACCATCCTTCCAGAGTACCAGACACACAGCTTTTGGCCACTTGAAAAGGAACATGGCATGGAACATCAGAAGCAAACATCCTCAATAGTATTATTCATTATTATTATTGTTATTAACGATGATGGTGGTGATGATGATGATGATATAACAGCATTATAAAGTGCTTTCAGGTTTGCAAAGCACTTCACATATATTCTCTTGTTTGGGGTATTCAGCCCCAAAAGGGCTCTCACATCTATCCACCATCACCTATAGCCAGCAGATGCAGATAAACATACTATAACTTGAATGTCCCAGAGAGATCATTAAGAGAAATAAGAAAAAAGTCCAGAACAGAACTTAGAGGGACAATCACACTGAGGTGATTGGAGAAGAGTCATGATCTATGTCATCAAAGGAAACTAAGAGAAGTGGTCAGAAGACAGGTAGAAGTAAAGACAGGAAAGAACAGTGTCACGGAAAGCATTGGAGTTGTATCAATCAGTATTGTCCAACACTGATGATCTCATTGGTTACCTTTTTCAGCTTGCCTTGAGAAGTTATTTCAGGTACACTATTCTCTCCTGTTTATATAGTGGAAAAGAAATGAGAGTTCTGAATGAAAACTTTGGAGGGAAAATAAAGATCTTAGTACAAATGGTACTAAAGCAGTCAGGTAATTCAGTAAATAGAGAGCTAGACCTGGAGTTAAGAAGACCTGAGTTCAAATCTGACCTCAGACACTTATTAGTCATGTAACTCTGGGCAAGTCACTTAACTGTTTTCTGCCTCAGTTTTGTCATCTGTAAAATGGGCATATAATAGCACCTATGTCCCAGGAATGCTTGGAAGATAAAATGAATTCATGCTTATAAAGTACTTTGCAAACCTCAAAGCATTATATGAATGCTAACCATTCATTGTTAAGAGGTATACAACTTTACCCACGTGACAGACTCTGAACATTAGAATGGATCAAACAGAAGTTAATGACTCCAGGAGACACAAGAAGTATTGAAAAAAAATGAAAGGATTGAAAAAAAATCAAAGAAAATATAAGGTGTCTCATTTCAAAAACTAGTGACCTATGAAACAGGTCAGTGTGAGATAAATGAAGAATGACTGGATTACCTGAAAACCAAAACCAATAAATGGAAGCCTAGATATCTCATGTCAAGAAATCCTAACAGAAAACTGCCCAGATCTTAAAACCAAAGACAAAGTGAAAATGGAAACAATCCACTAAGCATCTCCTAAAAGAAACCCCCAATAGGAGAAGCCCACCCATAACCCTGTGTAGCTCCAGGATTGGGGTTGAAGTGGGGCAGACAGTTGCTCCAATAAAACAGCCTCTGCCCTGTTTCTAGTCTCTGTGGCTCCCACTTAACTTCCAGCAGTGGTCTGCTGCCAGCTTAAGTCCCATTTTTGCACAAGTTCTGGAGACTACTAGATCTCATACCCCAATCCCAAATCCTATGGCATGTTTCTTCCATCTTCTCCCAGGCTAAGGGAGCTGAGGGTAAATTACAGTTTCCCAAATGCCCAGTAGTCATTCAAAAAATTTACCCAACTAAGGTTCCCAGATCTGGCTGATCCTGTGGGGTATTACACATATTTCTAACAAAGTGGGGTTGACAGGGGAAGGGGAGGCATAATAGAGATTAGTTCATTCTACAAAATAAATCACCCCCTCTCTTAAGCACAACACAGAGACTTCCACTGAGGTAGCAGTGTACTTAAGACCTTGCTTCAAGTCAAGCCTTTGAACTTTTGAGTTGGGCATGCAGATTGGAGAGGCTGCAGATGGAAAAATGTTAGTTTGCGCAGTTAAATAAAACAGAAACATATGTTCCACACATATTAATTTTTTACTGGTTGGACTCTTGTCTCCTCCTCTACTACTAAAGGCATTTACTACAATTTTTCCCTATCTGAATGAAATAGGCATGGAGGATTTTTCAACCGATTTTTATTGCTTCTCCCTTTCTGGGCTGTGCTTCACAGCTTGGCTCATCTGTGTAGCACATAATTTACGATACATGATAATGTTAATGATTTCAAGATCTGATCTTAGTCTATTACTTTTCCTTCTTTTAGTTTTGCTTTAAAATTATTAAAATAAAGAAGGCAATCAAGAGTGCTCCTTTATCTACAACTATATTTGCAACAAATGATTATAGACATTATGGGATTTTTTTCTAGTTTGCATTTACATCACTCACATTATCTTTTCTAGGAATATTTTTCCTGTTGGGGAGAGTATGCAGATTATCTAGCAATACTCATAGAAAGGTAGAGTTCTGCACCTAATAGAAATGCCATTTTGCAGTCAGTCTTTAGCATTTTTTCAGTAGAATTTTTTCAAAATATGTTTGCTAATGTTCTTTTTGTATTCCTAAACTACTGTGCAGTCATGTGATTGAGCAGGATGATATAAAAAGCAAGACTGGTTAAATAATTCCCAAACAAATTCTAGAGGAGATCCAACCACACCACTGAGCCATCACAAGGAAAAATATGAAACAATACAAATCTCATCCATTTTTAATGAGGTTGGTTTAGGGTACTCTGTTCCCACATTGAGAAATTCAGTTCCCTCATGTTAGGGGATTAGATTAGCTCTGGTCCTGATTTGTTAGGCAGTTGCCATGCATTGCTTAATAAATTGCTATGCTTGGAAGTTCAAATCCTTGTTTCCTCAGTCATTTCATCTTTTTACCCACCACACATAAGACTTTGATTTCAACATCAGTGATATTTGCTTTTCCTGATTTGTGGGCAATCTAATAGAAAATGGTTCCTTAACATGTTATCCTTGAAGAAAATTTTAAAATATGTAACCACAGTGACCAGAGTAAAGCTTCAAAAACACTGTGCAAAAAAAAAAAAAATCAGGGCAAAAATAGACTATTTTGTACATACATTTCAAATGCATGTGCCTTAACATATTATCTGACAATTTGGAGGTAGAAATCACTCTCCTGTAAGTACAAAAACATTCATTTGTGGCACAGTTATTTTATTAATATTTATAGCTAAGTTTCAAATAACTAATATTAGCCACTGTCACTTAGAAAAATTATATCTTAGGGAAGGGAATTTTAGCCAGCTAATGCTGGATAATACTTGAAATAGATCTGCTCATTGTATTATCTCCTTTTAACCAGTCATATTTTTATTGTGTAGCTTATTTTATACTTAGTGGTTATATTTAACTTGAACTAAAAAGAAAGAACGACGAGCTCTAAGCTTGAATCTACTTCTTAATGCTGCAAGACTTTGAACAAGTCATTTCATGTCTACAAGCCTCAATGTCCTTATTTGAAAAATAGAGACAATTATACTCCCCCTGTGATGAAAAGCATAATGTAAGCTAAAGGTTTGTAAAAACTGAGTGTTAAACAAATAGAAAATAAATCTGTTTTTCGTGACTTCATATGTGTAATGGTTAATAAGTGTGGGAGAGGATAGGGGGAAAGGGAGAATTTGCATCTGAAAATAAGATAAAATAAAAATTGAATAAATTATAATTGAATAAAAATAAAATAAAATTGAAATTTAAAAATCAAATATAAGGTAATTTTATAGATGTTCAAGTACGTTCATAATTGCCTGGACCTTCGATTTTATCAGGATAGAGAGTTCCTTGTTGGGAAACTCCAACAACCTATGGGAGTTCAGAAATTATTCTGCAGTTTATAGGCTTAGAGAGTTACCTAGCGCCCTGAAGTTGAATGACTTTATCAAAGTCACACAGTTAGCATGTGTCAGAGGCAGGACTTAAACCCAATCTATCCCCATTCCAAGGCCAGTTCTCTATCCATTGGGCCATGATTCATCTTAAGATACTGTGGTTATCATATTTTGATAATGTTCCCACCATATGCCTACACATATTTAAAAGGCATTTGAAAGACATCCTATTCCTCATCAGCTTAAAGTGACCTGCCATGAATCTCCAAGACATATAACTAGCTTCTCCTGCACCATGCTCCTTCACCCTATTTTCCACAGCACATGGGAAAAGCCGTCTCACACAAAACCTTTGACTTCTCTAATTTCCCTCCTGGAGCTCTACCCACCTTGGCTCTTTTCTAACCAAATATACTACAGTGACAGAATCTGGCTCTTCAAAAGCCTCTTTCATTTGGAACTCCTAATTTAAAAATTGGGTCCCACTAAAAATGCATTGTCTAGATGGGAAATGAATAGCCTTTTGGTCCTAAAACTTCAAAGGGCTTTGCATTTCACTAATACTGTTCACTTAAGGCCACCTGCTTTGTAGACAGACTTCTGATAACAAAAGTACCCCATTTTCATTCATAGTGATGTCAAATGGAAGCAAAATGGAACTCCAGAACTGTGTACGCAGCAGGTAGCATTGGTTCTAGTAAGAATACGTCAGTCTATTTTCCTATGGCTTCACTCACCATCCCTGCAATTTTCTAAACCCAGATACTCTCCTCTGGCCACTACTTCCCTATAAGAAAAGTCTCTCCCTATTACAATGTAAAATTCTTTAGGGCTGGGAATGTCTTCATTTTTTATTTATCCCCAATCTTAGCACAATGTTTGACATATAGTAAGCACTTAATAAATGCTTTTTCATCCATTTATTCATTCATTAATACCAAGTATAACTTTAAACAAAATAAGGGAGAGGCATACAGTATGGAGAGTGCTATGGATTTAGGGTCAAAATCTGGGTTTAAATCCTACCATATAACCAGGAAGAAATTGCTTCTATCCAACTCAATTCAACAAACATATACGTCAAGTACTTTCTAGGTCCAAAATAGCGTGTCAGGTGTAGACTCTCAAAGACAAAAATTGAACAGCACTTGCCTTCAAGTAGTTTACATTTGATTCAACCTCTGTGAGCCTCAGTTTCTTCTGTAAAATTTGGATACTACTTTGACCACTACTTTCCCAAGGATATTCCAAGAGAAATGCTTTACCAATTACAAAGCTCTATACAGATGTGTACTTCCAAGAAACCGTAACTGCTGGGAGAGCTTTCTCCCAATCAAAAACTGGTGGAACAAAACTTTCAAACCAAGGTCCCTGCCTTCAAGGATCATGCATCGTAATAGCTGCTTTTATTGCCCCCTCTTTACAGATGGGGAAACTGAAGCTGAGATAGATTGACTTGTTCTAGTCATTCAGCTAGTTAGAACCTGAGGCAGCATTAGAACTTAGGTCTTCCTGACCCCAAAGTCAGCATTCTAACCACTGAGCCACCTAGCTGCCCAATACATATTTATAGGGTAATTTGTGGTTATATGTTTTATATTCTTATCAGGTATTTCTAAAATCCCTTCTTTCCCTTTTCAGGAGAGGTAGGGATGGGCAAAGATCTAAAACTTTCCACTGATCTCATTAATCCTAATTGTGAAGATTCCTTTTAACTGTCTCCATCAACAACTGGTCTCTTTTAGTCTTAGAGCATTGGTTGGGACACTAAGATATTAAGTGATTTGACCATGGTAATACAATTAGTATGCGTCAAAGGTAGGACTTGAATCCAGGCCTTCTGACACCATGCTGCTTCTCCTACTTATGAGGGGATAAGTAAATACTAGAGGATGACTCTTTATCTCCTTGTTCCATTTCTGCTTCTGTCTCTTTGTGTGCCTCTTCTCTTTCTTCAAGTCTCTGTCACACACGCACATGCACACACATACATGCACACACACGCACACTTCAAGCTTTCACAATTATCATATATTTCATATTTGATAGGAAACCAAAGAGGCACAGAGGGGTTGAATGATTTGCTCAGTCATTGGGAAGTGATTGAGACTCAAATTCATCAGATATGAACGGCAACACGTTGATTGGAAGCATTCAAACACAAGAAGGGGCGCAAAAGAGTGGAACTGGAGCAGTGAGTGCTACTGGGGCAACATGGTAGCCTGGCATTACCAGAACTTATCTTTTGAACCCCATTGTAAGGGACTCTCTCGTATTTGTTTTCTCGGTTCCAGGTCCTATTTTTTTTGCCTCGTGGAACTCAGTGCTCACAGCTTTTGCTTAAAGAACAACCCCAACTCTTTTGGACAGAATTATTTGTTATGAAATATTTCATCCACTTATTCATTCATCAAAATCAGTCCTAAATCTGCCACCAGCAATTTATTGTTCCTTCAGCCAAATGACACCAAATAAAGCCTTAGTCCTTTTCCACATGATAGAACTTCAGATACCCTAAGACTGCTCTCATGTTCCCCCCAATTTTATCTTATTCAGGATAAACATTCCCAGTAGGAGGCATTTAGGTGGTGTAATGGACAGCCACTGGGTCTGGAGTCTGATCGGCCTAAGTTCTACTCCAACCTCAGTTACTTACTAGCTGTGTAACTTTGGGTGAGTCACTTAACCTCTGTTTGCCTCAGTTTTCTCAACTGTAAAATGAGATTAGTGATAGAACCTACCTCCCAGAGTTGTTGTGAGGATCAAATGAGGATTGTAATTTTAAAGAGCTTAGTACAGTGGCTGGTCCATAGTATAATAAGTGCTTGTCTTCCAGTTCCTTTAACTGAGTCTAGGAAGGCCTTACTTCTAGGTCTATTACCATCCTGATCATTCATTGACTTCCAGATACTGTCTAATTTACAAGGAAGTATTCTTCCTAAAATGTGGTTCCCAAATGCAAGTTTCAGATACAGTCAGATCATAACAGAGGGGAAGGGGATCATCCCTTTTCTGGTATTAGAGGCTAAGCTTCTCTCTTAATGGCATCAGAGACAATATTAGCTTTTGGGGCTGCCATGGTGAATTGTTATTCTACAGTGAACTTGAAATTCACTAAACCCTCAGAGCTTTTTCCACACAGATTGTTGTGTTCCCCATTTTCTATTTGTAAAGTAGATTTCTGATCTACCAATTGTAGAATGCTGTTTGTGGTTGTAATTCAGTCCTGTCCAGCTCTTCATGACTCCATGGATGCCATTATTGTCTGTTGAGATTTTTTGGCAGAGAAACAGGAGTGG
This sequence comes from Notamacropus eugenii, assembly GCF_028372415.1. NCBI lineage: Eukaryota > Metazoa > Chordata > Mammalia > Diprotodontia > Macropodidae > Notamacropus > Notamacropus eugenii. The sequence continues at coordinate 281,144,523 of NC_092877.1, forward strand.
TTTTCCATTTTCTTCTTTCTTGCAGTGAATTAAGGCAAACAGAAGTTAAGTGACTTACCTAGGGTCACACAGTAAATTTCTGAGGCTAGATTCAAACTCTGGTCATCCTGACTAAAGGACCCACTAGTACTCTATCCACTGAGCCATCTAGCTGCCTAGAATGTTGCTTACTTCTATCAAATTTCATTTTATTAGTACATCTCTTTGCTGAAACACCCTCTTCTCCAGTCTGTGTTGGGAGTCCTCCTGCATGTTACACATTTCTAGTGGGAAATATGGAGCTGAAGTTTCATAGGCTTATCATAAATGTAATAAAATAAGGCTCATACCAGCGTCATGTCCTGGAGAGGTCAGGTAATGGGAAGGTCTCTGACTTCCTCTCTCCTGCTCTCTGCCCATCCCAAGCTCACTCTGGGAGTGGAGCTGGGAGTATTCAATTTTCTAAAGTGGCACTGAAGTCTGCAGGCACCAGAAAAGGATGGTAAGAAAGAAGCTTATACATAGGCAAGAGTGGGGCAGAGCTCTGAGGCCAGCAAATGGCTTATGGAGCCAAGGGCTTTCCCAGAGGACACCCAGGAGTTTCAAATAGCTACTGATCTAGGAAGAGCCAGTAAGTGGATGCCTGTGGTGGTAAGACACACTCGAGAGTGCTTTTCTGCGAAGGTGTTAGAGTGTGTTAAGCTCTCTATTCCTATGAAAACAACGGGGCAAAGGCAGAAGAAGATAAAGGTAACTGAAAATGTAGATATTATCAGGAAAAGACTATGAGCCAGCTTGGGAGTTTAAAACTGGCATTGTCCTTTCGTTTTTATTGCAGCAAAATTTTCATTTGATATCTATGTGAATGAACAATTCCATGGGATCACACTGAGAAGGAAAAATAAGAGTGTAGAATGGAGGCAAAAAGAAGGCTAGGAAATTTATGAGTTATTATTTGAATCTAGAAGAGTCCAGGGCACCGGGGAAAGGCTGTGCTTAACTCTTCCCATGGAAAGAAGAAGGGAAGAAAGGAAGGTTGAAAGAGGGAGGAAGGGGGAGAAGGGAGGCAGAGAGTAAAAGAGGAAGTAAAGGAGGGAATGAGAGAGGAATAGAGAAATAGAGGGTAAGAGGGAGAGAGACAGACAGAGAAGGAAGGAAGAAGAGAAAGGAAAAGATAGGAGAGAGGGAGAGGAGTAGGGAGAAAGGGAGGGAAGGAGAGAGGAGAGAAACAGAGGGTAAGAAAGAGGGAGAGAGGGAGAAAGGAAAGGAGGGAAGAAAGAGGGGAGAAAGGACGGGAAGTAGAGAGGGAGGAATGGAGGGAGGGAGATGGAGAAAGACAGAGGAAAAGAGAAAGGAAGGGAAGGAAACAGACAGGGAAGGAAGGAGGTAAAGAGGGAAGGAAGAAGGGAGGGGGAGGGAATAAAAGGAGAGGAGAGAAAAAGAGAAGACTTTTCTTACAAATAATAGTAATTCACATTTAAACTGAATTTTGCTGCATTTAAGAGTCAGGAAGCTCTAGATTCAAATCCTCTCCCTGATACTTGCTAGCTCTGTCACCAGGGGCCAGTCCCTTAATCACTGGGAATCTTATTTTCCTCACCTATCAGATGAGCGTTCTGTCCTATTGGACCTCTGAAGTCCCTTCTGGCTCTAAAGCCAGCATCCTATGCATCACAGTTAACAAATCAGTCCCTCCACACAACCCTGTGAGATAGCATTACACTTAATGATCATCCTCATTCTGAGAGACCTCCAGCTCCAAGAAATGAAGTTATTTGTGATCCTGGAGCCAGGACTTGGTGCTCCAAGCACCCCAAACTGCAGCTCTGCTGTTCTCCAGCTCACATAGGTAACTCTTTGAGGCCTCCTGCGCAGCAACAGCAGCTTGTTAACCATATAAAAGAGAAATTCCTGACTTTATAGCAATGTTAGCTCTTACCTCTTACTGCCTTCAACAAACGTATGAAGAGAAATTCTAAAGTTCTAAAAGATATGGTTGCCTATTTCACTTCACGGGAGGGAAAGCAAGGGGAAAACTCAGACTACAGAACATGACATCCTGAAAAACAGACTTTAGGGGAAAAAAACAAATTCAGCATAGAATAAGAGCCACAGAAGTTAAAGCAATGACAATAAATACTGGGGAAGAGAAAGAAATGGAAGGAAATCTATCCACAGGGAAAGAGGCAGGGGCAGAACCTGCCAAAATTTTTAATTGAACATTGATGAGTTTATCAATAAATCTGTACTTATCAAAAAAGGAAATCACTTTGATCAAAGAGAAGTTCAAGTGTGAATTGTCCATTTGGATGGCTGTAGGGAGTGATAAATGTTCTAACAAGTCCACTGCCTGCTGGGTTTTTTATGGAGGCAGGTATCTCTTGGCTTAATTAATGGCCAAGGAGGCAAGAAAGGAATTTGAAAGAGAACCAAGGACTTGAGTTAAGTCTGGGAGCAGGTCAAGACAAAATGGGTCTAGGAAGCTGAGGAAAGTCAAATAGCAAAGGAGCTTAATGAATACTCTGGCGGGGTCTTCTGTGTACCCCTAATCTGTTCCTAAAGAACGAAGTGCTTTTAAGATGCCAGGAAGGGACACTTGCTGGAAAGAAAAAAATCTTGTGAAATATGAGAGCAATTCTTGGCAAGGGGCAAAAGGAACTTTGTCCCAGAGCAGAAAATTTAGAGGGTGGAAAGTTTAACAGACACAGTCCTTCACCAAAGCAGCAGGAGGTGAAAGGAAGAAGAACTCAGATGTCACACAAGCAGAGTAGTTTTGGGTTCTGTGACTAAAGGAACTGAAGATGTTTAGCATGGAAAAGTAATGATTTACTTAGATGAGACATGATTACCATCTTCACTATTTGAATTAATCTACCAATCAAGCCAGGCACAGTGCTAGGTACCGTAGATACAAATATAGTAAATAAAAAACCTTCAAGGAGTTTGCACGCTAATGGGAAAGAAAAAAGTTACGTGTGTGTGCATAGTGTATAGGCAGAATAAACATATCTACTACATACATACATGTATTCATGTAAGTACACATGCCAGTGTGTATACACATATACATGTATGCTTGTGTTTGTGTGCATTTATATCTGTACAATATGTTTGCAGACATATATGCATGTATGTATATATGAATACATGGAGGGGGTAAACAAAGAATGAGTACAAGGTATTTAAATACAAGATAGAAAATGAGGACACAAACAGCTGGGGAGAACCAGGTAAGGCTTCCTATGAAAAGTTGTGCCTCGCTATGTCTAGAAGAAAGAGAGGGATTCTGCGAGTCAGAGGTTAAGGAGGAACTGCATTCCAGGCATCAGCAATGGCCAATACAAAGGTCTAGAGATGGGAGATAGAGTGTTTCTGGGTGTGAGGAACAGAGGAGAAGCCAGTCTGACTGGATTATAGAATTCAAGGGAAGAATGTGTCATGAAGCAGGAAAGATAAGTGGAGGTCAGGTTGAAAAGCATTGTGGTGAGAGGAAAAGAAGAAACATACTGGGCTTTTATAATTATACTTATTCTAAACAAGGTCAGCTAGATAGGACAGTGGATAGAGTGCCAGGCCTGGAGTGAGGAAGAATCATCTTCCCGAGTTCAAATTTGGCCTTAGATACTAGCTCTGTGACCCTGGTCAAGTCATTTAATCCTATTTGCCTCATCTGTAAATAGAGCTGAAAAGGAAATGGCAAACCATCTTTGCAAAGAAAACCCCAAATGGGGTCATGGCTGAACAACACAAAATTCTAACCCAGCCAAATGATAATAATTTTCCCAGTTCATAATGGCCTCTCCCCTTCGATCTCCGGAGTACTTTGTTTCCCAATTTTCCAATGTGCTTATTATGTAATAAATTGCATGTTTTAGCTATCTGATTGAGTTTAAACCCCACACACTCACCATCAAGCACCTGAGAGCCAAGGCCATATGTTATCTAAAGTTTCCCACAGTGCCTAGCATAATGCTTTCCACATAACTAAACTGCAGTGTTTATTGTGATCTATTGTTATTCTGCTTGGTCCCTGGAAGCTGATCTGGAATGTATAATCATCTCTACCTCCTAACTTCCTGACTTTCTGAAGTCACAGCTAAAATTCCACCTTCTACAGGGATCCTCTCACTATCTTCCTTAATCCTAATAATACCTTTCCTCTGTTATTTCCATTTTATCTTGTATATAGCTTGTTTGTGCATAGTGGTTTTCATATTTGTCTCTCCCATTACACTGTGAGCTCCCTGAAAGAAGGAATTGTCTTTTATCTTTCTTTGTAGAATGCTTTCTACCCTGCCCCGCCACACACACTGTCCTGAGGCCCAGGTATAATACATTTCATCCCTCCCTCAAAGATCTCTGGTACCCTCAAGGAGGATTGGGGAGTGTCTACCAGGGGTGGGAACCTGCAGTCTCAAGGCCACATGTATGTAGGTCCTTGGGTGCAGCCTTTTGATTGAGTCCAAGTTTTACCAAAGGAATCCTTTTATTAAGGAGATTTGTTCTGTGAAGTTTGGATTCAAAGTGAAGACCTAGAGGGTCACAGGTAGCCTCGAGGGCACAGGTTTCCCAGTCCTGGTCTAAACTCTCAGCAAATGGCTCCAGACCCCATAGTTTTTTTTCAAATACAGGAGGAGTCCCCTATTCTATTTAACCACTAACAGTTGGTTTAGCTTATTCAAAGGAATATTAATTCAAAAAGTATAACAAACACACAAACAGCTTAGTTCTAAGATCTAACAGATCACAGTCTAATAGATCTAATTTCTAAGATCTAGTAGATCACAATCCCAGTTCCAAGTCCAAAATCCACATGTACCCAGTTTCTCCAGGCTGCCTGGCTAGACTGGCTGGCTATAATGGCCCACCTGCAATCCTGAATCCAAGGTCATCATGGCTCAATGTTCCAGATTCTACAGGGGACCATTGTTTGCACTTGAAATTGAGAAGGCAGGACAGAAGAGAAAGAAATGCACCTGGGCCTATTTCTCAGTTGGGGCAAAAGAGAGAGGGAAAGTTTCACTCTTTTGAGTTCAGTTCATGGTCCCCAGGCTGAAGGTCAACTCTCTAGACATAGCAGAAAAAGGCACTAAGGAAAGACACTATCCCAGTTGGGCCTGTTTTAAGCAGCCAGTGGCTGGTATGCAACCGATCAGAGAAGGCCACTCTCAGCCACATGGTGGCAAAATATAATGGCACAGTGTATCCATATTAAGGGATCTGGGTTTAGCCCCTTACATTCCTATCCCTAGCATTTAGCACAGTGCTACACGCATACATAGTAAGTGTTTAATAAATCTTTATTGACTGACTGACAAGTTACAGAGAGATGTCCGCTCAACATAAAGAAAAGTTTCCTAACAACTAGATCTATCTAAAAATGAAATGGGTTGCTTTGTAAAATCATGAGTTCTCTGTCCTGAAGATGTTCAATCAAAGGCTAGATAATCACCAGTTAGGAATGTAGTGCAGGATTCATACTTGGAGTGGGAATTAAATACGAAATCTTTAAGATTCCTACAATTGCTGAGATTCTATTTTTCTAATGACCCTTAACCACATGAGTAGGTAGCCATCTATGCAAAATAATCTTAGGTACATAGGGTATGCTATCCTGTTGAAAAGCACTTTCCCCAATCTACTGATGAACAGTGGACACAGTTAAACTATATTAGAACCTTTGCTTCTCCATTAAAAAGTAGATATTCCTGCTAGGGATTACACTTTAAGTCTTCTCAGTCATTTGCACATGTTAGTGTGAATAATTTATTAAATCCTTTCCTGAGATTTCCTCTTTGGGAGGAAAGAGAAGAGATTTTTAAAATCCTGTGAGTGTTGGTGAACTAGTTAGTTCAATTATCTCATTGAGATTGGCTAACTATTTTTAAAATAAAATTCATCATTTTTTATTTAGGATGTTCATTTCTAGGTTGGAAGTTGAAAGGCTGGGTCAAAGGAGGAAGGGTATGATAGTCATCTAAGTCTCCTAGCTAGAAGACTAGAGTCACTGAAATATACCACCACTATTTAAGAATGGAGAGAGCAACAAATGTTCTTTCTTATAGTGCTTGATGGCTGACACCAATGTCAGTATTGCATGACTAAACAGAGTCCAGGTTTCGGAAGTCCTTGGCCACCTTTAGAGTCATGTCTGCATTTCAGTGTTTCAGATCATTGGGTCCCTAGTATTCTAGCAATAAGAGTTCCCTATACCTTTCTAATTTAGGACCACACCTTCTTGCACTGCATCTTAACTACCTGCAGATCTGCTAAACTCTTGTTTTCCTTCTGTTTATGCTACTAAAAAATTCAGATGGTTGATAGTGAGTTGATATCCAACAAAAGTAGGAAGACAGTAAATGAACACCTGGCCATCTTTGGTAAATTCAAGCCATCTTGTTCTGATGAGTTACATCCAAGCATACTTATTTGAAAGATTTTTAGTGATTGATAGAAGTAACAAAAAATTGAGGAAAGACAGTGGCCCAGATTTTCAATAAAAAACAAGAGAATATTCAAATTATATGGCATTGAGCTTCTCTGAATTCCTGCCTAATCTCAAGGATATATTGTCAAAGGAAGGTGAGGTACTGAATAAAGTACTGGACATGGAATCAGGAAAACTGGGTTCAAATCTACCTTTGACACTAGCTGTGTAATACTAGACAAGTCATTTAATCTTTTATCTCTACAACATTCACTAAAGAATGGTTAGTGAACATAGAGAAAAAGAAGTGGCAATCACAAAAGCCAGCATGACTTCATCAGGAGCATGTCATGCCAGATTAACCTCATTTCCTTTTGTGATTGGATTACTAGACTAGTAAATTGAAGGAATACTATCGATATAGTTTACTGAGATCTCTTGGATATCTTTTTTTCTGTAAAAGATGGAGGAATGAGAGCTAGACAACTCCATAGTTGGGTGGATTTGGAATTGGTTGAAGAACTGGACCCAAAGAGCAGTTATTAATAGCATCAATGGCAAGCTTATATAATTTGAAAATGAGACAAAAGCTGGAAAGGGTAACTAACAAGTGATAACAGAATCAGAATTCAAATTTATCTGAACTGATTAGAATACTGAGGTGAATCTAATAAGATGAAATTAAATGGAGACATGTAAATGTTTTATACTTGGGTTCAAATAATAAACCTTAGAAGTTCTAAATGGGAGAGATGTAACTAGACCACAGTTCATCTGAATAGTATCTGTAAGTGAGGATGGTCTCAAATTCAGTATGGATCAATAGTGTGATACACCTGTCAAGAAAATGAATGCAAAGTGAGGCTGCATTAGAGAAACCTAGTATTTAGAATTAAGGAGGTGAAAGTCCCATTGTACTCTGCCCTGATCAGAGCATACGTGGAAAACTGTGGTTAGTTCTCTGAAGCCCAATTTAGCAAAACTTTTGCTATCTGCAGAGTATCCAGAGAAGGGCAACAAAGATGAATTCATGCCATATGATTATTAGTTGAAGGAACTAGAGATTTTTAGCTGGGAAAACAAGAGACTTAAAATGACATGCTAACTTCCTCACATCTTTGAAGGCATTTGGAAAAATGTTTTGCTTGATCCCAGGGAGCAGAACTAGGAGTAACAGCCATAAGTTACAAAAAGGGCAAATGTAGACTTGAATGAAATTTTTCCTTATATTCAGAACTATCCAAAAGTGAAATGGATTGCTGTGAGAGACAGTGGGTTCCCCCCGTCATGAGGGATCTATAAACAAAGACTAAGAGAACTAAACTACGTAGAGGCATTCCTGTTCATATACAGGTTGAATTAGCTGGTCTCTGAGGTCCCTTTCAACTATAAGACCCTATGATTCAAAATGGCAACCCAAGGAAGAACACATCTGAAGGAGAGGCTACCTCAAATTGCTTTCAGCATGGGGTAAAGGGTCAGGGAACATATTTTTGCCATATGTAACAGGATCCAATTAGATCAGATCTCCCTGTTAGGAAAAGCTAACTTTTCACTACTTGCATATAGTAGACAGGCACTACAGCATATAGATGTAGACAGAGGTATTGTGACAACATATTCTCTTTCCCTTCACTGGTTCACATGAGTTCAAGTGTTCAAAGCTGCTGTAGGGCTAAAGCTGATCAGATGTCCCTGCTAAATTCAACACTAAAAAGGTGATCCCTGTGAGTAAATGAGCACTGTATTGACTAAGGAGGAGTGAGTGACTCATCCCAAATCAGAAAAATGGAGCAGGTTAAAGATTCCATGTCATTTGGTATTGGGATCAAGTCTTGGAATGACCACTGCACTTGTAGCCCGGGCAAGAAAGAGATCCAGCTTCCCCCAAACCCCAACATACACGTACACACGCACACACACACAAAGTACATTCATGTGCTTGTGTGTATACATGTGTATGTACACATGTATATACACAGACACATACATGCACCTACATTTTCTGTTGCTGTTGTCTTTTTCAGTCATGTCCAACTCTTCATGACCTCATTTGGGATTTTCTTGGTAAAGATACTAGAGTAGTTTGCCATTTCTTTCTTCAGCTCATTTTACAGATGAGGAAACTGAGGTAAAAAGGGTTAAGTGACTTGCCCAGGGTCATACAGACAGTAAGTGTCTGAGGCTAGATTTGAACTCAGAAAGACTCCAGATCCAGAACTCTATCCCATGTACCACCTAGTTGCTTGTATATGTGTGTGTATACGTACACACACACACACACACACACACACATATATACACATATAAAAATATACATATATATTTATACACATATGAATACATACACATATGTGTACATATACATATAAGTATATGAATATATGTATAGGCAAAAACATGGGGGGTTTTAAAGATAAAAGTACGGATAAAACCAAGTCTCTTCTAGCACTCAACTAGCTCCTTTTTAACTCTTTTCTTTCATTCTCCTTCCTGTGATAAGACTCCAAAAGAAGGCCCTTTGGGCATGAGCAGGTTAAAAAACGAATGATAAACACATGGAGTATAGCTTTGGTGGTATTAAGCTGGGCTGAGAGAAGGAAGTTAATCATCTCCTCTCTCTGGCCTTCACATGACATGGGTCACTATTTCCCAGCTATTCCCTCTATACTTCCGTTCTAGTCACTCCCTCAGATCTTTCTCTAGGGTGTTTTTTGGCTTTATTTTCAAGATGGCCAGGGAAAAGAAGCAATGCAGAATATAAATGCCCAATTCTTCCCCTCTTGCAGTAGCTCCCAGCTTGCTTATACCTTCTCCTCACTAAAAAGACTGCTAAATACATTTGCCTCATACACTCTAGATCCTTATTTTTCTATGACCTGGAAAATGGTAAAAATATAAATTAATAACTGTCTATGGTTCAGCTCACATCAGTGAGTTAGCACACATTTACTAGGTGCCAGTTATATGCCAGGCACTGAGGGCATAGAGAAAGACAAAAAGCAGCCCCCACTCTCAAGGAGCTCAAAGTCTAATGAGGAAGACAACATTCAAACAACATCCAGGATTAATTGTGTAATCAAGAGAGGAAAGCCCTAACATTAAGCGGAATTAGAGAAGATGGGATTTTAGCTGGGACTTGAAGGAAACCAGGAGACAGAGACGAAGTGGAAAAGCATCCATGCGGAAGGGCAAGGAAAATGCCCTGAGTTAGGAGGTATTTTCTGGGAGGAAAAACAAAGAAGCCAACATCACTGGACTACAACATGCGTGGGGGACAATTGGATGTAAGAAGTACAGTTCTCTAGCCCTACTCACTATGCCATCTAGTTGTCTCTTTGAAAAGAAAACTTTGAGGGGAAAAGCACATTTTCAGCTTTTCAACACCTTGCTTTTAAAGGGTAAATTCAGATATGTACTTGCTGGAAAATTCCTTTTTTCTCTAACATTTCTGCTATTGTCTCATGCCACTTCATTACCCTGTGTCCATTCACTCATTCTCCAAATATTACTGAGCTTTTATTGTATGTCTAGCATTGTATTAGGTGTTTTGGAGAGGGGGCTGTTGTAGGTACAAAAGAAGTCACGCTTTGCCCCATCACCCTACTTCCTGTCTTCATAGTCTTACTGAGCTGTCTTATCTTAGGGTTCTGCTTCATTCAGAAGGGGAACAGCAGTGAATATCAACTGGCCCAGGAGTGTACTTTAATGCTGGGAGCATCCAACTTACCCTCTAGGGAGCTTCCCAGAAGGAGACAGATCTCACTTCTTTCTCTGGTGAGAGCAGACTTGGCAGGTGGTTTGAGATGAATGTGCTTTATGCTCAATAGCTTCCTCTTAGAGTTGTTAGAGAGAAGACATTCCAGAAATCCAGAATCTGTTGCATTCCTTCCTTCTGCAGTAGATTCCAGAAATCCCAAGACTGAATGGCAACACAGTTTAATAAAGGCAGGATATGTGCCTGGTCTCCTCCATCAGAATGTAAGTTCCTTGAGGGAAGGGATCATTTTGGAGTTTGTATTTGTATCCCTAGCATTCAGCACAGTGCTTTGCACACAGTCAACCTGTCTTCTCATTTATTCATTTTCTTAGTCGACTATAAATAAAAGGTTTAGGTTTGCCAATACAGATTTATAGATGGACTTATGTACTACTCTCATCCACACCTTATTTTTCTAAGGTATTTAAAGAAATTGTGCACAATAAAAATAGCTTTAAGAAATCAGAAGAGAAAACACAGAGACACTCTTCCTATCAAGGGTGGAGAAGGGTGTATTGATAATACATTTTTGCTTTTTGTTAATGTAATTTTGCTTATTAATGGGAAGATCTTCCCCATCCATTAATGAATCCTCCCATTAAGGGAAATTTGGTTAGGGAAGATTTGTAGGTAGGCCCACACTTTTTGTTTATTTTCTAATGAGGCACTGGTTCTCAGGGGTTGTGATGCCCTCTGGCACTGATAAATGTGTAAGTACTCTGAGGTGAGGTTTGATTTTGAAGTTTAGTTTTTGGAAGAAGGTTTGAGTGCCAGATGAGACTCTGGGAAGCTGCTAAGTAGCCCCCCAACTTTGAAAACCCAGATGTTGGTGCTTCTCTCTGTGGTAGCTATGTATGTATTATCAGACAGTTATCTTTCTGTTGATTTTGTGATGTATGTATTGCTTACTGGCAGACAGTTGGAAGTTCTGTCTGTTGATTTTGATTTCTCTGTATTTTCTAACTAAGTCAATGATACATATGCTTTATTAAAATGATTGTTGACCCCTCAAAAATTGCCTTTCCTTTTAGAAAAGCAGATCAAAGAACCTGTGATAACAGGCCTTCCTATATACGTCAGGGTGCTTGCTTTTACAAAGGGGTGAGGGAGAAGTGATATGGGAGACAGTAAACAGACAAGTGATATTTCAGATGAGAGGGTGTAAAGAGAAATAATGAACTTTATTCCTCTAACAATTTTCCCTCTTGGCTAAATCCTCCACTGGCCCAGAGAAATTCTGATTCCTTCATTCTGACAGTCTTGATAACCATTTGCATTAAGTACCTGTCATTATCCCAGACCAGGAGCCTCTCTTCCAACTTTGAACATTTCTTTCTGATTCATTATAATTAAAAGGCTAATGTAGTCTTTCTATTTCACATTGTCAATGACCATGTAATCATCTTCCCCAGTGGTCAAAATTCCTATCATTTTTATGAGGTTACAATTAAATTCCCCCCAGTCATAAGGTCACAAAGAATGGGGAATAGTCGCCCTCCTCAATAACTAATTTCACACCTGCTACTCTGACACATAAAATAAGACCCTTTAAATGGAAAGTGTCAAATTAAGAAATAATATACATTTGACTATCTCTCTACTGAAATCAATTAAATGTTAAAAATTAAGGATAGTAGACTCTTTTCCTGTTACTGGAAGTGATGCTTGACACGCCACTTATCAATTTAAGACACATCTGTGTCCCTTAGAAATGTTAAAGTAATTTGTAAATTGGAAGAGCATAAAATGGCCAAGAGTCTGGGAGGGTTTTAGACAGGAGATCAAGATAATGTGCCCAGGTCTATTGCCTCTAATAACTCATCTACCACTTTATTTTTTTTTTTTCTTCTTAAGACTTGTTTAATTTCCTTTAAAGAGGATTTTGTTAGTTTCTACTATCATGGTTTTTTATAGTCCTTGTACAACTTCAAACAGTTAGTTCAATAGCAATGTCAGGCCAGATTTATCATTTGGTTTCCATGGATAAACATCTAGACAAAGCCCTTTTTTTGCCTCCTGTCACCTTGGGAATTATTCCTCACCTACCTCCTCACCCACTCCAAGTCTCTACAATTAATTGCCCACTCACACTCTGTAGGAATCTTCCTACCTCCTCATTGCCCCACCTCCTCCCAGATTGAGATCAATTTCAGTAACAAGGCATCTTCTCTGACAGGGCTCCCCAACTAACAGATCAAGGTTTCTTAGTAAATAATTTCTAACTCTTTGTTTTCTTTTCTCTGTCACTAAGAAATCACATCCTCTTCCCTGCAGGTTGAAGGAATTCCCAATAGGGAGTGAAAAACCCCTTCATTTTTGTCACTCTGTCCCACTCTTTGCAGCCCTAAGGAATTCCCAAACAAAGATAATGAAGACGGAAGCTCTCTCATTCCACCAATCAGCTGGCATGGATTTGGAAAGGAACTCTTCAGGAAATTGTAGGAAAGCCCTGAAAAAGTCCTGACCCCTGAAAAAAACTATATGACTCCTGAAACTGAACTACACTTCCTGATGTTGTTGTATATTTGTCCTTCATTTTTGAGGAGATCCAATGATATCATGAAGTGATAACTTAGCTCCTGCATGAGCTGGATTTAAGTGAGGCAGAGTTGCTCAAAGTCAACAACTTCACTCTCTCTTCCAGAGTCACTGAAGTCTAGCGGCAAGACAAAAGTCAGCACTGGTAATGGTCCAAGATGCTGTGGATAATATTGGTATCTTCAATGTCTGACAATCTTTTACTGCCTTCATGACCATTGGAACAAATTGTTCTCATCTGCCCATTCCACTGGGGGAAGCCTTTACATGCTTGGGGTAGATATTTCCCTAACTCACCAATGGGTTTGAGGTCCATAAATTACCCCCATGGTTTTAGTCCATCTGCCAAGACAGTTTATTGGGTTGTGGCCACTGCCCATGCTACAGTTTCTTGGAGTCACAGATGAGAGTGGAGTGGCAGGTAGACACCAAAGGTGAATGAGCCCTGAAAAGGGCTCAGCAATCTCTCCCACCAGAGGTGCTAGTCCTCTCTGAACACCCCCATACACGCCATACATCAACCACTTAGCCCATCGCACTCCTGAGTCTTGAAGCAGTTTAAAATGTAAATGTGAAACAAAATAAATTAAAATAAAATAAAACATAGTTAATATTACATTTTAAAACTAAGTCAATATGCAGCCCACAGGCATCTTTGTTTATGGTTTAGTGACTTATTTCTCCTTGACTTTGACACCACTGCTAGAAGAGGTAAATGTTTTTCTTTATCAGGCATTACCTTGCAATAGTTGCCCTTTTTCTCTTACATCCATCCCCTCATAGCCCCTGTGAGTTTCAGTTTTCTTATCTGTGAAATGGGTTTAATGACCTTCCTCATCAGTAAAATCTGAAATATGATTCTTGGAATCATAGTTCCAAACAGACAACATTGTTCCTCTTCTCTCTGGCAGAAGGATTCTTTTAAGAATGTGTCTGGACACCAAAATCATTGAAATGAGATAGGTAACTTCCAAGATTCACTTTCAGATTCAGAGAATAAGTACTGAGGCAGAACTCGATGGAGGTCAGATACAGAGAAGACCCAAGCAAAGTTTTATGATGTGAGTTCAAAGAGTTGTCTATGTATTGCACCCTTGACTCTAGAAACCTTGGCCTTTGTTTAATTGAAAAACCAAACCAAACCAAACCAATGCATGCGATTAAAAGAACGGAAGCTTGTTGAACTGGGCTGTTGTCACTCCTTGATATCTGCAAAAAGATGAGTTAGGCTTCGCCCCTCCCTCCCCACAAATGGCAAATATGTCTCCAAGTTTCTGTTTATTTATGCCATTTCTAATTCTTTGCTTAATTCATACAAGATTATGAACAGTTATAGCTGCTCCTTAATTCATGTTAATTATTGATTGCTATCAAAGGTAGTAGGACAGAAAAAGCTAATGAATGGTTATTAGTATGTAGTACTAAACAGAGTAGGTTTCAACTTCAGCCTAAAATAGCTAAGGTGGGGGCTCTGAGCTGTAATTAGGGTTTTGATTTTATTAACAACTCTAATATGCTGCTGAGCAGCTAAGTGGTATAGTGGATAGAGCACTGGACCTGGAATCAGGAAAACCTGAGTTCAAATCTGACCTCAGACATTGCTTACTGTATGACCCAGGGCAAGTTCCTCAATCTTATGTGCCTTATTTTCCTCATCTGTAAAATGAGCTGAGGAAAGACGTGGCAAACCACTCCAATATCTTTGCCAAGAAAACCCCAAATGGAGTGACCAAAGAGTAGGTAGGACATGACTGAAACAACTGAACAAAACCTAACAATATGTTCCTAAACAGCAAAAGAGATTAACAACAGAACTCTGGACTTATTTTCTAATACTGCTGAATAAAGTGTAAGTAGATAGGTGAAAGAAAAAGTATGGAGCCTCAGGCAAAGTTCCTTTAACCCCTCCCCCCAATTATCCTTTCAATGACAATTCAATTGCTTTGGAATGAGGGACAGAGTAGAATTTATGTATCAAGGGAAGACTGACTTGTTGCTCACCCTCCCTGGGTTGTCTCAGGAAGGGGATGAAAACAAGCAAATAAAACATCAAGTCAAAGGTGGGTATGAGAAGGAAGTTCCTCCTCCTTGAATTTTTGTTTTCCATCTATATTACCAACCTTGACCACCACCACCACCTACTGGTTATAGTAACAAAAGAGAATTAGAAGTATTTTCTTAGGAACAAGGCTAAATGTAGGTAAAAATCTTCCAGCATCTCCCTCTGCATCCTTAAGAATCAATTCAGCTATCCAGTTCTAAACAAATTCTTCTGTCATTGAACTTTTCCTTGAGTTCTCCCACCTTCTTGAATGAACGACAACTATCTACATGAGGATGATATTGTCAAACCCTTCTAATGAAGGTGCTTTCTTTCTCCACTCATTCTGCCTCTGACATGACAAGGAAGGAAAAAGAAGCAGATCCTGGAATTCCCCACTGCCACTTCCAGACCCTTGCTCTCAACAAGACTCTAACATCAAATCTAGCATTCTAACCACTATGCCATGCTGCCTCTAAATTTGAGCCACAGAGTAGAGTGCCACACATGGATATAAGCCAAGTGATGTGGTTCAAATAAAAGGAAGCAGTGTGAAGTCAACTGTTTTCCTGCCGGTTTTACCAAGTTGGGAGTGCTGGTACACTTCTTTTATCTATGATCTATGGAAAGTGGCAGTGAAGTCAACTGGGATGCCTACCTCCAACCTGTGTCTTATTCCATCTGCTCTTGGTCTCATGCTGAACTTTGCTCCATCAATCATCTCTTCTCTCTTTTGATCTTTTAATGTTCTCCTCTCCACTGGCATCTTCTTCTTGGTCTACAAACATGCACATATACCTCTTCTGTACAAACCCTAAAAATATACCTCTCCCAAGATCTCACCATTCCCTGGAGCAATATTCTCAAACCACCACACCACATTAAATTTTTATTGATCCACAAAACTTTTACTCCCAAAGATCCTTCTTAAAACCTATCAACATTTCTCCTCTTCTCCCTGCTCTTCCAACCCCAGCTCCATTACCTGGTGAGCTTCTTGTCCCTGCCCTGTGAGAATTCTCATTTTTTTTTTGAGTATCATGAAGCTGACTTTTGAAGAAAATTTTGATATTTTACTGGCCTGGAAGTATAGATTGGATTACCTTGGAAATTCCATTCCATCATTTTGTTCTCTTTCACTGCTAAACTTCGGATGAGATTAATTACCCATTCAATCCTCAGTTCCTTTGTAATCTATCTTCTATCATCACCTTTCTAATAAAACTGCTTTCTTAAAAGCAATCAATGACCTTCTAACTCTAATTCATAACTTGTTCAGGATCCCCCTCAGTTTCCAATACCTTGTCATCACAAAAAGAGTTGCTATAAATATTTTTGTACATCCTTAGTTAGAATTAATTTTGCTTATGACTACTGTTGTTCAATTATATCTGACTCTTCATGACCCCATAGATAGCACTCCAATTCTATCTTTGGGGTTTTCTTGGAAAAGATACAGGAATGGTTTGTCATTTCCTTCTCCAGTAGGTTAAGGCAAATAGAGCTTAAGTGACTTGCCTAAGATCACACAGCTAATAAGTGTCTAATGTCACATTTGAACTCAGGTCTTCTTGACTCTAGACCCAGCATTCCATTCCTTAAGCCATCCAGCTATCTCCATTATTTGGGACTATTCCCTCTTTAATCAAGCCTGAGTCTTATTCCTCTCCTCTTTGCCTCATTTTCCTGAATGAAATGTATTTCTGTACCCAGCTCTGTGTAAGTGTGTTCTTTCTTCCTTTGACTAGTTCAGACAACTGTCAGCTATTCCCCACAACCCTGCCTGTTTCATATTTGAGTGCTAGACTAGGTGACTGCTAAGGTTCTGTCCATCTCTAGGCCATGGAACTGAAAAAGTTCTTGACCCTTTCTACTCTTCCTCCCTTCTGGAAGGAGCAGAGTTGAATGTCCAATCATCCTCATCACCTAGGCCTCAACTATTTGCACCTTGCCCAAATTCCTTTCTCAAATTGGGGACTGGGGATCAAATCTTTCATACTATACTACAAGAATTATCTCCCTGGTTTAGCCTAGGGACAATATAATGACCCTCAAGTCCACATGGCCCTTTGCTACTGCATCGACTTTATATAAAATATAAAGTATTAAAGTATTATATTAAATGTCAATATAGTAATATCAGACAGAAAAATATTATAATTACAATGGCTCAGAGCATCCTACTTAGAAAAATTTCTCACATTGGGTCAGAGGTTCTGTTCTCTGCTATAATTTAATTTTGTATATTTAGAAAACCTTAGTTTCTTTATATCTGGGATAAAAATAAGATACAGAAAACAGGTTAAGAAAGTGAGAAGAGGGGCGGAGCCAAGATGGCGGAGTAGAAAGACACACATACACATAGCTCCGAACCCACAACCCACAGAACGGCTAGAGGGGACCAACTCACGGTGAATTCTGCACCCAGAGGCCACGGAATATTGGAGCGAGGGAGATCTCTGTTCCGGAGAGACCTGCAAACCTCTCGCGGGGGGTCCTTCGCGCTGCGGACTGGGCGCCAGGACTGGGAGCAGAGGGCAGCCCTGCAGTGGCCCGTGAGGAAAAGATCCGAGCAGGCTACGGGGACGGGATCTCCAGTGGCCACGTGGGTCCCTCCACCCACAGAGGGACCTGCAAACCTCTCACAAAAGGTCCGTCGCGCTGCAGACACGGAGCCCAGCCCAGACCTGCGGCAGCCGCGGCTCCGAGAGGTACAGATCCAAGCAGGCTTCAGGGACGGGATCTCCAGTGGCGGCACAAGCCCCTCCACCCACAGGTGACGGGGGTCGGTGAGAGAGTCTCTTTGGCGGGTCGAGAGGGGAGTGGGGTGCCCCCATGGCTCGGGCCCTCCCCCCGGGAGATAGAAGCTGAGATGCGGCTGCAGACAGGGGCTCCCCAAGTGGGAGGGAGCCTGGATCCATTGTGGAAGGTCTGTACATAAACCCCCTGAGGGAACTGAGCCTGAGAGGTGGCCCTGCCCCGACCTGACCACCTGATCTTAATTCTCACACTGAATAGCAGCCCTGCCCCCGCCAAAAGCCCTAAGGCAGGAAGCAGCATTTGAATCCCAGTCCCCAAACGCTGGCTGGGAGGACCAGGAGGTGAGGTGGGTGTGAGGAGAATATTCAGAGGTCAAGCCACTGGCTAGGGAGAATGCCCAGAAAAGGGAAAAGAAATAAAACTATTGAAGGATACTTTCTTGGAGAACAGACATTTCCTCCCTTCCTTTCTGATGAGGAAGAACAATGCTTACCATCAGGCAAAGACACAGAAATCAAGGATTCTGTGTCCCAGCCCACCCAATGGGCTCAGGCCATGGAAGAACTCAAAAAGAATTTTGAAAATCAAGTTAGAGAGGTCGAGGAAAAACTGGGAAGAAAAATGAGAGGGATGAAAGAGAAGCATGAAAAGCAGATCAGCTCCCTGCTAAAGGAGAACCAAAAAAATGCTGAAGAAATTAACACCTTGAAAACTAGCCTAACTCAATTGGCAAAAGAGGTTCAAAAAGCCAATGAGGAGAAGAATGCTTTCAAAAGCAGAATTAGCCAAATGGAAAAGGAGATTCAAAAGCTCACTGAAGAAAATAGTTCTTTCAAAACTAGAATGGCACAGATGGATGCTAAGGACTTTATGAGAAAGACAGATATCACAGAACATAGCGAGAAGATTGGAAAAAATGGAAGATAATGTGAAATATCTTATTGGAAAAACAACTGACCTGGAAAATAGATTCAGGAGAGACAATGTAAAAATTCTGGGACTACCTGAAAACCATGATCAAAAGAAGAGCCTAGACATCATCTTCCATGAAATTATCAAGGAAAACTGCCCTGAGATTCTAGAACCAGAGGGCAAAATAAATATTCAAGGAATCCACAGAACACCGCATGAAAGAGATCCAAAAAGAGAAACTCCTAGGAACATTGTGGCCAAATTCCAGAATTCCCAGGTGAAAGAGAAAATATTGCAAGCAGCTAGAAAGAAACAAATCAAGTATTGTGGAAATACAATCAGGATAACACAAGATCTAGCACCCTCTACATTAAGGGATTGAAGGGAATGGAATAGGATATTCCAGAAGTCAAAGGAACTAGGACTAAAACCAAGAATCACCTACCCAGCAAAACTGAGTATAATACTTCAGGAGAAAAAATGGTCTTTCAATGAAATGGAGGATTTTCAGGTTTTCTTGATGAAAAGACCAGAGCTGAAAAGAAAATTTGACTTTCAAACACAAGAATGAAGAGAACCATGAAAAGGTGAACAGCAAAGAGAAGTCATAAGGGACTTACTAAAGTTGAACTGTTTACATTCCTACATGGAAAGACAATATTTGTAACTCTTGAAACATTTCAGTATCTGGGTACTGGGTGGGAGTACACACACACACAAGCACACACGCACACATACATAGAGACAGAGTGCACAGAGTGAATTGAAGAGGATGGGATCATATCTTAAAAAAAAAAATGAAATCAAGCAGTGAGAGAGAAATATATTGGGAGGAGAAAGGGAGAAATTGAATGGGGCAAATTATCTCTCATAAAAGAGGCAAGCAAAAGACTCATTAGTGGAGGGATAAAGAGGGGAGGCGAGAGAAAATCATGAGGTCTACTCTCATCACATTCCACTAAAGGAAAGAACAAAATGCACACTCATTTTGATAGGAAAACCTATCTCACAATATAGGAGAGTGGGGGACAAGGGCACAAGTAGGGTGGGGGGGAGGATAGAGGGGAGAGCATGGGGAGGAGAATGCAATTCGAGGTCACTCATGGGGAGGGAAAGGATCATAAGAGAATAGAAGTAATGGGGGACAGGATAGGATGGAGGGAAATATAGTTAGTCCTATACAACACAACTAGTATGGAAATCATTTGCAAAACTACACAGATTTGGCCTATATTGAATTGCTTGTCCTCCAAAGGGAAGGGGTGCAGAGGGAGGGAGCTAAAGAAGTTGGAACTCAAAGTGTTAGGATCAACTGTAATGTTCTTACCACTAGGAAATAAGAAATACAGGTTAAGGGGTAAAGAAAGCTATCTGGCCCTACAGGACAAAAGAGAAGGCGGAGACAAGGGCAGAGAGGGAGGATAGAAGAGAGAGCAGATTGGTCACAGGGGCAATTAGAAAGCTTGGGTTTGGGGGGGGGGGGAGGGGATAAAAGGGGAGAAAATTTGTAACCCAAAACTTTGTGAAAAAAAATGTTAAAAGTTAAATTAAAAAAAAAAAAGTGAGAAGAGTATATTGCAATACTTGGTACTGGAAAGTCATGTGCAAAGGAAATCTGGAAAATCTCTGGCCCGGGTCACCTCTCCTTTCAGTTTTTCCTCTTACCTGTTGCCCCTATTGTCGCCAAGCCTTTCCAGCTGGCCAAGTTAAGTTCATGATAGGGGTGAGAGGAAAGGAGAGGATAGAAAGAGGGAGAGAATTTGAAATTCAAAATTTTAAAAAACAAAAGTTAAAAATTTTGCTTACATGTAATTGAGAAAAAATAAATTAAAAGCTAAATGTAAGAAATAGATGGGGGAATAGGCATCTCTCCACGCTTTCCTTTGAGATACATCTCTTGAAATGAGTTCACTATGACGTCTCTGTTTTAAAACTCCTTAGTGTGACTCAAGGTCCCTTTCAGTTTTGAAATTTCCTTGAGAAGGAACAACAGATTAATATAACATTGAAGTAACATAGAAGGAACACACATGTGCTAAGACAACATACTTAGTGGGGGAACATATTATGTAGCCAGGGAAACAGTCCAGAATGTTCTGATACTGCTGCCTAGAAGTCAGAAGTTGGAACAACAGGCGGAAATTGCAAAGAGGTTCATTTAGTGTGATGCCAGGAAACATCTTTGAAAGATCCAGAAAGGGACTATCTAGAAAAGTGATGGTTTCTCCTTCCTTGGAGAAACTGAGGTAAAAGTGTGATGATCACTTGCTGAGCAAGTTACAGTGGGAATTATTTGGCATATGGCTTGGATTGTATGGCTGCTAAGGTCCCTTCCAAACCTCGGATTCTGTGAGTCTGTGACACATTAACCTAAATAACAAGTCAGTTAAAATACTTAAATACTGGCAAGGATATCAACATTCCACTTGTTCAAAAGCTTCCTTGATATCAGCAAGGAGAAATAGAAAATGTGGCAGCAAAACATCACATCGTTGGTGAGGTGGAGAATAGGAATTTAATTGTCCAATGAGAGTCAAGTAGGAAAATTCTTAACTTTGTCATTACTCTCATAAGTCACAGAGACAAATGACTTTTTGTCTTATTACAAAACTATCCTCTTATTTGTTTGTTAGGTTTTTTCTGTTATCCAAATATTATATATCTTCTCATTGGGAGATCATGACTTGTTATTTCATTTCAATCACGTTCAGTGAACTTTTAAGTCTCCTAAATCACTCCTTTCTGCCAAACGTAGGAATATATTTCAGCACAATAAAGCTAATTACTGTGGACTTTTGTCACAGACTGCTGTTCTATAGTGACTAGTCAGAGCATCTCATCAGTTAGTCACTCCTGTGATTAGTGGGAGCTAATAATGTGCATAATAGTATTTGAATATAATTTTAAAGTTTACATTTTAAACCACTCATCATAATAAAAGTAGAAATAACCACTCCCATTTCCATGGCATTTTATGGCCAGAAAGTGCTTTCACACACAGTAGCTCATCTTTTCCCTACAACCAATAGGTGACAAAATTATTTGAATTCACATTTTACAGCTAAGGAAAAGGCTTACTGAAGTACACTAACTCTGAAGCTGACCTGTTCTCTTTGTTTATGTAAAATGCCTTTCAAAGGGGAAAATAATGAATAAAGATAGGAATAAGATCTCAAACTACACAACAGAACAGTAATTGTTAATGATGATGACGGTCATGATGTTAGTGGTAATGGTGTAAGATTGAGCTCAGTTGAGGAGAATCAGATCTGGAATACTTTGGCCAATCACCACTCCAATCCTCTCCATGATGATTCTCTGCTTTCCTGTCATCTCCAGAACATTAAGGAATTTGGGGACACAGATATGCCATATAGCCTTAGTGGTGACAGTGGGAGTAGAGAGGAAGGAAGGTGTTACAGCAGTCATCAACACCCCATAGTAAACCTCTAAGAGCATGGATTTGGATTCAGAGAATGAGTCTTCATCCTGGTTCTGCTGCTTACTACCTGGGTGACCCCCAGCAAGTCTTCTAGCCTCCTAGGCTTTTGTTTCCTCATCCTTAAAGAGAGGGGGTAGGATGAGATGGCTCTAAATCTGTGATCTCATGGTTCTAAATATTCGAAAGCTCTGTGGAAGGGAATTAAATGCCAGCGTGTTGAGACAAATGTTTAACAATTGGCTCATAAAAAAAAAAAAGTACTCACAACACACCTTTAAAGTTTCATTTGCATTATTATTTTCTCCATTATTTTGTTAAATCTAAATAATTAATAAAATAATAAATCAAGTCCTAATTTTTTAGCATTTGTCTATTTCCATGGTGTAAATTCTCACCTTGAAAATTTAACAATTAGTTCTCATGAGCTAGCACAAGCACTCCCGCATTTAAATGTATTCTGGTTAGCTCCAGAGGGTAATAGTAAAAGTTCTAAAGAGGTATATTTAGATTTAAAGAAAGGAAAAGATGTACCAGAAGTTATAGCTGCAGTAGGTTCCTTCTCACTAGAAGTATTCAAATGAAGGTTGAGTAACCATTTGATAATGTTCTAGCAATAATCCTCTATAGGAACTAGTTAGATTAGGTGGTCTTCAAGGTCCTTTCTAGATCTGTAAATTGTCCAAAATCACATGATTTGTCAGAACAACAATTATAACACAGCCAAATCATCTGATTCCGAATATCAGGCTTTTCCCATTACACTGGGTAATAAAACATTTGTACAAAGTGTACAGAAACAATAATTCTTGATTTTGGTGTATGCTGTCTCCTTTGAGGGATTGTTAATGTTAAGTAAGTCCAAGTAAAGAAAACCACTGTGACTAAAATGTTGTTAACTTTTCAAATTTTTTGATTCATTTTTGTTTTAAAGTCACATTCAATTTCTAAATTATCTTTCACTGCCTCCCCTGCTCAATGAACCATCCCTTACAATAAAGATTTTAAAAGAAAGAAAAAATTTAGCCAAATCTACCAACATATCAACATATTTGACAGTATATTCAATATTCTTCACCCATAGAATCCCACCTCTGTAATGAACAGAAAGAGGATGATTTTATCAATTTATCTTTAGACTTAAGCTTTCTCATTATAATTGTATACTCATACTTCATTTTATTTTTCTTTTCATTTACATTGTTGTAATTTTGTATATTGTCTTCCTGGGTTTGCTTACTTCATTCTGCATTAGTTTATATAAGTTTTCCCATGTTTCTCTGAATTTTTTATATTCAGTTTCTTATAATGCAATAACATTTCATTACATTCATGCATCAAAATTTGTTTGCTATTCCTCAATTAATAAGCAGATTTTATTTCTAGCTCTTTGCTATTACAAAACAAAATATGCTTTCGTAAATATTTTGGATTTTTCTTTTAGTCTTTGATCTGCTTAAAGTATATCCCTAGAAATTGGATCTCTGTATAAGAATATGGACATTTTAGTCATGTTTTAATCGTAATTCCAAATTGCCTTCCAGAATGAATGCATCAGTTCACAGTCCCACAAACACTGTAACACTGTGCCTATCTTCCAGAAACTGTTTCAGAATTTATTATTTTCATCTTTTGTGATTGTTCTGGGCTAGACTTGACTCAGATAGTCCAACGGTTCAAGCTCAGGACGGGAATAAAATGAGACTGTCACAGACCATATAACATCTTACAAAAGGAAATTTATTCAATACTAGTTTGGGAAAGATTTTTAGCAAAGAAAAAATACAGTTTTGATTCAGTTGCAGCACAGCTCCCCTTGTTTCCATACAAAGTAGCATCAGTTCATCAAGGGCTACATTTTTGATGCCTTAGAGGACAAGGAAGCTAGATTAACGGCATGAGCTTTAGGCCTGTGGACCAATTAAACTTTGACAATAGTTTGTCTTTTTAGAGGAAAACTACTACATGGAGTAATTGTTGGTCCTATTGTATCCATCTTTGACAACTTATTGGGGGTAAAAAAAAAAAACTATTATTTGTTTTGATTTGCATCTCTTTTATTAGTTTCAATTTGCAGCTTTCTTAAGATAATTTTTTGCAATTCTCTTGAGAACTCTTTATTTATATCCTTTGACCATTTATTTATTGGGAACTATCTGTTAGTCTTATATATTTGTGTTAATTCCCTATATATCTTGGATATATATATATATTATGTATATATATCCTTTATCACAGACATTTATATAAATATATTTGCTAATTAAACTTCTTATCCTAAATGTATTTATTGTATTTGTGCAAAGACTTTTCAATTTCAAGTAATCAAAATTTTCTGTTTTATCTTTTATGACTTCTGTAGCTTGCTTAGTCAAGAATTTCCCCCAGCCATAGCTGTGAAAGATACTTAACATTGTTTTTAATGATGCGACTTTATATATTGAATTTTAGTGTCCATCTGGAACTAATATACAACAGCAAATGGTAAAGGGTGCTTAATTTTTTGTTCCTAGATTTTAAAGAGAAGCGATATTACCTAGTGGAGTGAGCCCGTGAAACTAAACTAGCTACTTTACCTGTGGTATGAATACATGTGACTTCTATCAAGTCATTTTGTCAATCTTTATTTCCATTTCTTCAAACTCACTATCTACCTCACAGTTCCTACATGAGGATTACAGATTATTATTCTTCTTTTCATAAGGTAGCAATGCTGAAGTTTGATTAGCATTTTAACAGAATGATACCTTCATGGGTCTTTTCTCACGTTATTGAGATTCTTGTGAGGCAGCCTCAGGGACTGATTGTGAATACATAAAGGGTCTGAGATTTTGTCACCATGTGGAACTTTAGTGTGTGAAAACTCCTCCAGTATATCATAACCTACCTACAACTTGTAGATAAGTCCTGGAAGTAGCCCAAGTTTCTTTTTTTTTTGCATTAATAAGATGTGTTTTTTATTATTATTAAATTAATTTATTTGTTTTCCGTTTTCAACAATCACTTCCATAAGTCTTAAATTTTCTCCCCCTCCCTATCCCTTCCCTCCCCGAGATGGCATGCAGTCTTATATGGGTTCTACACATAAATTCATATTAAACACATTTTCACATTAGCAATGTTGCATAGAAGAATTAAATTGAATAGGAGAAACCATGAGAAAAACCAAGCCAAAACATAACACAAGAGAAAATAGTCTGCTTCATTCTGCGTTCCAGTTCCATAGTTGTTTCTCTGGATGTGGATGGCATTTTGCCTCGAGTCCTTTGGGAATGTATTAGGTCCTTGCATTGCTTGAAGGGCTAAGTCTATCAGAAACAGCCCTCGCACACTATGGCTGTTACTGTGTACAATGGAACATAACTTTCTTATTCAGTCAGAAAGTCACAGTGTCGGAGGTTGAATGTGAACCCAGGTTTTCCTAACTCCAATTTCTAGATCATTCTCAGAAAGTGGCTAATCAATTAGGAATGGGTCCTAAATACCTAAAGTAATTCATAGACTTTGAGAGAAAACTGCTGGATAAATGGAGCTATCTATCCTCTTTTGTTAAATATTATTTGCTATTTCCCTTAATACATAATTCCCTTATATATAAAAATAAAGACTATGAATTTTGAGATAGCATTAATTTACAATATTGTTTTTTAAGTCTTTCTTAACCTCTTTCTATTATTTCTGCCTATTTTAATCATCAGACAGGTGGATTTTTATGCAGTGAACAGCATTTCAAGTTTCCAGATTCTTTGGATATATTCAAGATTAAATAGTTCTATTTTTCATTAGAGACTTAGGTGATAGAATAGAGAGGGCACTAGACTTGGAGTCAACATAGGAGGGTTCTAGTGCTGGCTCTGACACCGTATGATTGTACAATTAGGGACCAATCATAATAACAACACTGAAATTCACATTATATAGAGGCTGCTAAATAGTGCAGTGGATAGAGCAGCAGGCCTGCAGTCAGGAAGACCAGAGTTCAAATCTGGTCTCAGACATTTAGTAGCTGTGTGATCTTGAGAAAGTGATTTAACCTCTCTCTGCCTCAGTTTCCTCAACTGAAAATGGGGATAATAATAGCACTCATCTCACAGGCTTGTTGTGAGGAACAAATTTAATAATGTTTTCAGAGTACTTAGCCCAGTGCCTGAGACATAGTGGATACTTAATATCTTTTTCCTTCCTGGTTTCCTGTGTGTAGGTATATATACTTTGCTAGTCATTTATAACCTCCCCCAAATTACTCTGGATTTATTTCCTATATATTTTGAATTGTTTGACTGTGTGTATATTGCTTCCCTCCAGTAGAATGTCTTTCCATTTAGAGTAGAACCCCTTGGTTTTGTCTTGTTTTTTGTATCCACAATTAAGTTTACAAAGTGCTTTCTTCTCTGCACCTCAGTTTCCTTATCTGTTAAATAATAGGTTTAGACTAGGTGATCTCTAGTATTCCTTTCAATTCTAAAGTAGAATAATTCTAAAATCCGGTGATTGTGTTACCAATAAAACAACTGAACTTTTAACAGGGGGAAAAGGCACCCCATTTATATCCATCCAAATTGGGGATCACAATGTAAATTATGATTGCAATTCATTTTCATGAGTACAGCAATGGAGTTTATCATCTGCTAATTTGCCTTGCCATTTTCATGGTGAAGCTTGATGGCCAGACAGATTTTTTAATGGCTTGTTTGTTCAACTATTAAATGGTAGTTAGTCACATAATGAGAAAATGGTAGCTTCAACTTGAGTTTTCTCATATATGGCAAGACCACCATCAATTAGCTTCATGTAGTTGCTTCCTTAAACACTATGAATATGTAAAGCTTAGAGATGTTAGCATCATTAACAGAACAGAGGACACAGCTTGCAGTGGTGGACACATAATGTAAAAGAAAGAAGACCCTGAACCCCTAATGAGATAAGAAGTTAAAGCTAAGATAAAGCTTAGCTTTTGGATAAAGATTTATCCAAACAAGCAGCCTTCATAGAGGTCCTCAAAAACTTCTGCTTGTATTTGGGGCAAAATTTCTTTTTTATTGTCCTCTGGTCTTTTGATACTCTAGTTCAATAATTTCCAAAATGGAGTCTGGGGTCCCCTGGAAAGAAGTGCAATGATCTTAAGGGATTTATGGTTTGACCCAGCTAACTCTCTCTCCCTTTCTCTCTCT
The DNA here is from genome assembly GCF_028372415.1 of Notamacropus eugenii. Taxonomy (NCBI): domain Eukaryota; kingdom Metazoa; phylum Chordata; class Mammalia; order Diprotodontia; family Macropodidae; genus Notamacropus; species Notamacropus eugenii. The sequence continues at coordinate 281,171,550 of NC_092877.1, forward strand.
GTCTCTCTGTCTCTCTGTCTCTGTCTCTGTCTCTCTCTCTCTCTCTCACACACACACACACACACAGAAACACATACACTCCATAGACCTCATAGTCAATACTGGGCTTGTCTCCAATACAACTATACTATCCCCTTTAAAATTCCCCCTCTCTCACCTCCTGCTCCCTGAGATCTTCCCTAACTGCACTGCACATAGGGTCCTCAGACCAATTATAACTTAACACTTCCCAGTGTCTCCACACCTTTCTCCTTTCTATCACCTTGACTCACTTGCAAGCATTTCTCAGCCAGGACCTTGTGCTCTGAGGACTATGGCCTATGTGTAAGACTTTCATGTCTCCTAAACCCCCCAAACACATACATACACACATGCACACACACATGCACATGCATGCATAGAATTTTCATTTTTTTGTTAGAATAGTGTGAAGAGCACAGATGAATTGCAATGGCATTTTCTTTCCCCAAAATCCATCATACTTCACAATTTCTATTTAGGGAACCAGCAACTTTCCAGCTTCCCATGTTCTCAACTTCATTATTCTTGACTCCTCATCAAACTGAAATTGCTTCCCTCAAAGTCACCAATGATCTCATAATTTCCAAATTAGATGACATTTTCTTAATCCTCATCTTTCCTGCAGTATTTGACATTGCAAACCACATTCTTTTTTCTGGATACTTACTCTCTCCTTTATGAATTGTGGTGACACTGATGTCTCTTGGTTCTCTTTCTATCTGCTGGACTGTGCCTCTGTCTTCTTTGATGGATCACCATCAATATCATGCCCCTAACTGTGGATGTACTCTGTCCTGAGTCCTTTTCCCTTCTCTCTCAATTTTCTTAGTCACCATGGCTTCTAGGGGGTACAATAGATAGAATGCTGGACCTGGAGTCAGGAAGACCTGACTTCAAGTCCAATTTCATGTCCTCCTAACTCTGTTACCCTGGGCAAGTCACATAACCTTTACCTGCTTCAGTTTCCCCATCCATGAAATGGGGATAATAATAGCACCTACCTCCCAGGATTGTTGTGAAAAATAAAATGAGATAATATTTGTAATGTACTTTGCAAACCTTAGAGTACTATGTAAATGCTAATTACCATTATCATCATCTCTATGACATGTGTATGTACTACATATGTGTATGTATGTACATAAACATGTGTAATGTATATATACACGTAATATATACATGTATATATACATATATATACACACATGTAATGTATTTATATATGCAGTCTAATCTCTTTCCTGAGCTCCAGTTCCACATCACCAACTGCCTATTGGATATTTAGAACTTGATGTCCCCTACATATCTCCAATTTAACATGTGCAAAACAGGACTTATTACTTTTTCCTCCAAATCTGGCTTTCCTGGGAACTCTCTATTTGTATGGCAGACATCATCATCCTTCTAGCCCCTCAGGTTTATAACCTTGACTTTCTCCTTGACTCCCTACTTTCTTCCACCTCAAATATCTAATCAATTGCCAGTTTTTGCCATTTCTGCTTCCAAAATATCTCTCACTTCCATTCCTTTCTCCCCATGCTTAATTCAAGCTTTCCCAATTTCTCATTTAGACCACTGCAATAGTCTCTTATTTATTCTCCAAGCCCCAAGTCTATCCCCACTCTAGCTTATCCCCTACAGAGCTGCCAAAATGATTTTCATAAAGTGCTGATCTGATCATATCACTTTAGTATTCAATAAATTCCAATGATTTCCTACTGACTCTAAATTATTTCACAATTTTAAATTCTTATTTTTAATATAAGTTTTATAAAGCATATAAACATGTACTCTGTGATACTGCTACACTGGCCTACTTGCAATTTCTCAAATATAACTCTCTCTCCTCTCTATGTCCTTGAACTGGCTATCCTCTTCACCCCCCCCCCAAGTTCTATTTTTCACCAATGCTTCCTAGTATCTCTGTCTCTGTCTTTCTTAAAAACTCATTTGAAATTCCACATTAAGCAGTAAGCTTCTCCTGGTCCTCTCCCTCCACAGGCTAATTTTTTCCCTTTTCAGATTAGTTATTATATATACCAATTATTTATCCTATATATACCTTATAGATACCTAATTATTTATATGTTATCTCTTCCATTAGAACATATCTTCCTTGAGGTCAAGGACTGAGTTGTTTTGTTGTCGTTATTGTTTGTTTTGGTGTTTTGCCTTTCTCTGTATCCCTAGAGATGAATAGGTGTTACCTTATACAAAGGACCTTAACTTAAAAAAGCCAGTGTCCCACTGCATCTGGGGCCATCTCTAGTCATCCTGACCTGTCTTGTCACTGGACTCTTGGCTAGAGGAGAGAGTGAGACTAATGACTTGACACTGCTCTATCTTGCTTAAATCCAGTTGGCTTGCAAGTCAAGACATCACCCTACTGAGGTCATTGAACCTCTTCAAGAAGAAGGATGAATGACAACAACAGAGCTTAGCAAAATACCTAACACTTTGTAAGTACTTAATAGATACGTGTTGACTGCGACTAGTAATTAGTTACAGCAGAACATGTATATATAACTCATAAACAAGTGAATGCATATATGTTGTGGCTATGTGCTAACGCCATCTTTGACTAACGGAATTCTCAATCAAAAAAGTTTGGAAATCATTCTTCTCCATGACCTTTTATCCTTTGGCAGTATTAAACTTTCATTACTGTTTTCTTGAATTTGACCTCAATGATTCTATTAATTCAATTCCATATCACAGATATTAATAGAGCATCTAATACGTGTGAGATAAATGCCAGGGCATTTACAAACTTTCAGTGTTTATTGGTGCATTTGCCCATGATCCTTTCATCCTCTAACCTCATTCCTGGTCACTCTCACCTATCTGCAAAGCTTCACCCAACTGTCAGTTATCTCTCATCACTCATGTCATTTGGAGCTGCGTGAATGGCATATTCTCAGGGATGTCACAGACTCAAAGCTATGAATACAGAAACTGAAGACTTCTGCCAAAGTATTTTTTTAAAAAAATTTCAGTTACCACCAATCTCATCTCTTAGATATTTCAGCTTTATGCTGAATCCCTTGGACTATAGCTGTCACTAAATGTTGCTAAAGATTTTATCATTGCTCATTTTTATGTGGCATGCTAAGACTTGCAAAGACCTTTAAAATACTGTCTCATTTTCCCCTATCAACAACCCAGGGATGGAAGTGATGTTATTACTACCATTTTTCCAAATGAATAAAATGAGGCAGATAGAAGTTGTGACTTACCCAAAAACATAAAGCTAGTATCTGAGGCAGAATATGAACTCAGATCCAACATTCTGCTTTCTGTGCCACCTTGTTGCCCTAACATAAGGAAAATATTTCTATTAACAGTGCAGGGATTTGCCTTAACTAGTAGTGAATTGGCGGTCATTAGAAGTTGTCAAACCAAGTTGGTATGACCTCTCATCAGTGATGTTATTGTCAGGCTGTTTTGGAATTTATGCTCTTAGGTAATTTTCAATTCTTACATTCTGTGATCCTCTAAAGTCATCTCCATTATCTACATTTATTTAGTTTCCCCTTTCTTTACAGATGAGGAAACTATGAACTTAAGAGGTTAAACTTGTTCCAAGTCACACAGGTATTAAGTAGAAGAGACAAGATAAAACCTGAATCTTCTGGGAAATCTGTGGAAATTCATTAAAATGGTTTATGTGACAACATTTGCATGGACAGTTTTGGCTTTCATTTTCCGAGGACACAAAATTGAAGCCAAAATTTCATTATAACACATAATATGGCAGCAATACAAACTGAAGCTCATTAATTTGAGCTGTTGGAGCCCATCAATCACATATCTGTGTGAGATTTCTGAATGGCCACACTGCATTTTAGAAGGGCTCTCATTTTCTACAAAGAGAAAACATGTCACCACTTAGCTTCTTGTCCTGTAGTTCATATAAAAGTGACTGGCAAGTTGAGACTATTCTGAGAGTCCAGGATGTACTCCATTTTCTTATAAAGCAGCCTTGGAACAAGTTGAGTAGGAAATCACCGATTAGGTGTCTATTGTGTGTCATGGCATGACTCCTGAGTAATTTCCCACACACGATGAATTCAACTGCCAAAAAACCTGAAACCCTGGGAGACTCTGGGCTAGAGAACTTTCCTAGCAGATATTCCTTTTCTTCATGTTAACTGGAGTCTCTGAGTGAGTGACAAATGGAAATCATCCTGAAGCACTGTTTGTTGTCCATGCCAATAAAACCTGTGCAGTCAGGGACCTATACTATGTGCCCAAAGGGTTTTGGTAAGAGGAGAGAGAGGTTGGCAGGATATAAAAATTACTTAGAATGGCATTTCTTCCTTTTCTTGAAGATAGACCAAGTCTAATCCTTGTTCAATTAAGAATTTATAGTTATATTCCTAAAAATATGGAGGAGCTAGAGATGAGATTTTACTTTAAGTTTTGAGCTTAATGACCTGGGAGAATACCCAGATTCTTGGGAACAATGGGCCATTCAGTAAGACACTAAAACAGAATCATAGCCATCTGATGCCTATAATGTTTTATCCTTTTCCTCTAAAGTAATGAGTCATTGCCAAATTCTACTGCCTAGAGGCCTGACAAGCCTCTATAAAGTTCATGAGTGATGTACATCCTTCTTATCCAAGAAAAAACAGATCATGCCTTCTGGAGGTTTCTGAGTTTAGTGCCTTTGAGACACTAGCATTACATAGTATTACTGAGAAGGGCTTCATTTCATTCCAAAGAAAATCTCAATCTCAGGCTTTCTATATAACACCAGTATGAGAATAAGGATTGGAGAGGGGTATTGCACTGATGAGGACCCACATAGAAAATCAGAAACTCTACCTTACAAGCCTCAGAAGCAAATATATGCCAATGAATGGCATATATCATATGATATGTGCCATTACCTCTGTCACCCCTGTCTCACATGATGAGGGCCTTACTCCTTACCAAGACTAACCACTCTTCGTGCTAAAATGATCCTCTTCCACCCCATGTCCTCCAAAGGATTGTTCCTTCTATCATCCCCATTGTATCACTTATTTTCCATTTCTTCTTCTCTACTGGCTAATTCCCTGCCTACAAACATGCCCATGTCTCCCCCATCCTGAAAAGATCTACACTTGATCATGCCATCCTCATTATGTATCATTCTATATTTCTTCAGCTAATTGTGGCTAAACTCTTTGAAAAGACCATCTATAATCCACTTTCTCTCCTCTCACTCTCTACTTAACCTCTTAAAATTTGGCTTCCAATCTTTTCATTCCACTGAAATGCTTTTTCCAAAATTATCGATGATTTCTTAATTGTCAAATCCAATGGCCTTTTCTCTACCCCCATTTTCCTCAACCTCTATGCAGTCTTTGATATTCTTAATCACACTCTCCTCCATGATATTCTCATTTCTCAAAGTTTCCAGGGCATGCTCTCTCTTGGTTCTCCTAGCTATCATCACTTGTTAGTCTCCTTTGCCGGATCCTTATCTAGCTCATGCCCTCTAACCATAGTTGTCACATAGTGTTCTGTCCCAGATCCTGTTTTCTTCTTCCTCTATGCTACTTAACTTGCTGATTTCATCAGCTTCCATGGACTGAACATCTCTATGCTGAAAATTCTCAAATCTACCTATCCTGCCCCAATCTCTGATGATCTCCAATCTTACAGTTTTGATTCCTTTTCAGACATCTTGAACTGGTTCAGTTGACATCTTAAATTTAAACTGTCCAAAACTACACTGATCAACATGTATGGAAACCTTACTCCTCTATCTCCTGAGATTGGAAGGATACCAATGGAGCACTCAGGTTATCCACATGTCAAGTTTCACCATCATCTCTTCCTATTATAGATTTCCCTAAACATCTTTTATTTCTTTCCTTATTCAAAGTACTTCACTAGTAGCCTACTGACACCTCCATATGCCCCTCCATTGACTTCTGTGTGAAATTCATTTTTAAAGTCCCATATCTTGCAACTTTACAATAAGACTACTGGAATATAAGTATTAAAAAGTGGGACCTTTGTTTCCAGGAGAAGTTTGGGGTCAAAAGTAATCCAGCATGCTGTCTTCCTCCTATTTAATTCTATGCACCAGATATACACACAAACATACACATATGTATGTGTATATATGTATGTGTGTGTACACATATATGCATATATATATGCATATATATGTATATATATATATATATATAGAGAGAGAGAGAGAGAGAGAGAGAGAGAGAGAGAGAGAGAAAGGGAGAGAAGCTCTATAGCTTATCTATTCAATGAATGCTAAAATCTCTTGATCTTCCTCTGTGGATGGTCAAGCCAAAATTTTGATTTATTATGGATTCATCTAGGAAGTTCTACAGTACTCCAGGGATCAATGAAAATTACATATTATTTGTGAAACAGGACCATTGGGAGGACCTCCCCATTCACAGAGAATCCCTCTTCCAATGGGAACCTTCACTGGGTTCCTTCCTTCACAGTATCAAACACTGCTGATGAGCATACACCTCCATGTTTTATGTCATCCACTGTTGATGATGTGATTTATGTCATCCACTGAATAATGTGATTTCAGTTATCTTTCAAGGAAACTTGTATGATTTTGATGTATGGATAGGAAACATCTAGGTAAAAAGGAACCTTTAAGGAATTTTGTTTTATGACACCAAATGCCTTTTCATAACCGACAAAGGAGAATGGGATCTTGCATTCTCTATCTCTTTCATACAATTGCATGGTGGTAAAAATATAGCCTATTTTAGAATATTGCTTGTGAAAATGTGCTAGTCCTCTACTAACACCCTCAACGAAGACCTCCTTGATACATATGTAAATGATTTTGTATTAGATGAGAAAGAAGAGAGTTGTTGGTAATATTCTCTTCATCACCTTTTCTTTTGTTGTTATTAATAAAACCTTAGTTTTCCCCCTCTGTCTTTGATATCTTTCCCTTCTTCATATACTTTGTGAATTTAATCCTTGATGCCCTCCACGATCTTATCACCTCTAGCATGGTTTTTACTAACACAGAAAGGTTGTATAAGCCCAGAAATAGATTATATATACATTCTCTGAGGTCCAGTACAGATAATTTTGGAGAAACTCCTCCCTAGATTGACCAACAGATTAGAATTTTTTATTCAGAACTACTTTCAAAGCCCATGTATACAGCACAGAGGGGTTGCAATTCGCATCAGTGGAAGGAGTAGCCACCCACCCAAATCATGGTTCCTTGGAGAATTCAAATATTTGACTATTTGGGAAAGTATTATTGAATGCCACAATTTCAAAAGGAATTAGATTTTATGTTCTTATGTTGACACAATATATGAATTCTCTAAGAAGGATAATATGGTGCTGTGTTGTAGGTAGAAAGTGTGGCAGTTTCTGTCCCATTATTATTAAATTAGATATGTAAATTATGCCCACTAAAAGAATTTTATTTTCCTTTTGAAAATTTAATACTGAAAGAATTGTTTTCATTTGCCAAATGACTGGTGCATTTAGTAAAAAAAAAAAATATGTTTGTATCACTGTGGTCAAAACATACACATGCATGAAGCTATATCTAAGCTTTACAGAAATTGCAGAGCTAAAGGTAATTTATTTGCATTTATTTTGAAAAGCACAAAGAAAAACCCATTACATGTATTACAAATTTGCCTGCAGTATTTCCATATTAAAAACTAACTGTACAGTAAGCAACTGCTGCCTTAAAAGAGCCCATTTATGAACACACAATACATATTATAGGTGCATATGTACATATATACACATCACTATGTATGTGTATGTTTCTATGTGTGTGTATGTGTGTGTGCATAGAGCCTGGTACAGAGTAGGAGCTTAATAAATGTGTGTATATATACACACATACACACACGTGTGTGTGTGTGTGTGTGTAGTCTAGTCTTACTATGATTGATTTGTATTTCTTCAACTATCAAGCTGTATCTCTGGACATATTTTAGAAGTTATACTGTATAACCCTTCTGAATTTTAATAATTATATAGTGCTGGACATCACTGCTGTCTCTCATTCCCCTCAGGGCCCTAGTCTGGGTTAAGCTAATGAACAGCACCTCTACTGAAGTGTTAATGGGTTAATGGGTTCTCCCTCCTAGGTAACATTTAATTGGGGCCTCTTGGTTACAGTAATTTAACCCCAAAGCTGAATTTTATGGTGGTAATTTCTGCCAGGGGGCTATTATGGGTCAGGAGGGCTTCTGACAGCTTTCAGATCACATATTGACAGATAGATAACCACCCTGAGAGCTGTCAGAAGCACTTCTTAAATGACTTGCCCATCATCAGAAAGCTAGCTTGTGTTGAAATCTAGACTTGAATTCAGATCTTCTAACTTTAAATCCAATCCCTTTTTCCATTATGCTGCTACGCTGCTGTTTGTTAGCAAGAGATGGCTAATCTCAATTAACCTAAATTCATTGCTCCTTTGTGAGACAGAAAGAATAATTTCTTAATATCTATTTAATGCATAGGGATATAAGGGAATATGATAGAAACACCCAGATATAATTGGCTCTACCTATAATAGATATGATTATGAACAGATAACTCACAGGTGCTGAAAGGCCCTTATCTTTCTTTCTTTGTTTATCATATCCACTCTACTATTTGGAGCAAAATTCTAAATATTAAATTAGAAGAAAGGACAAAGATGAGCAGAATCTATATGTGATTAAAGAATTATTAATCTGGTCTATTTAAATAAGTCATCAATACAAAACAAATGGACAATAAAGTCATTGATCTATCACCATTCCCTAGAAAAGTATGAGTAATAAAAAATAGGTACCATGACAAAGAGTCCATAAACAAAAGTCCATAAACAATCACACATAATACATCCAGTTACATTTTTAATAGTAAATATCTAGTAGAATGATGAAAGATTAAGAGCAATATAACACCATAAAATAGAAAAAAGAAAGCAGCACAATGAAAAATAACCCTATAGTAAGCTTGGTCAGCATGAGACTATTGGATCCTGGAAAAGCTGAGCCTGCCAATATTCTTACAGTAAACTATTCTTGCCAGAAACGGTAGACCCTCCTCATTTAGACTTCACCACTTTGATACCTAATTATGTGAAGAAATATCAATGACACTTAAGAGGATAAAGTTTAAAAGAATGACTGGATCTGACCAAATGCCAGCACAGATCAATTCTGTGCTGGAGGTAAGAGTAGGGTATATCTCGAAAATAGGGAATGAAATAGATTTCTGATAATGCTATTAACAAATAAAGAGACATTAATTCATGGATTGAAATAAGCATTTATTAAGTGCCTACTATATATATAAGGCACTATGCTAGGCACTGGGGATACAAAGACAAAAAAAGTATCTGCCCTTGATGAGCTTACATTCTATTGGGAGTTCAAGAAGACATTTGTGACTGCCATTTTATATTATATGCTTTCTTTTCTACCCAGTATCTGCATGAGAATGACCTACATGCTCACAAAAAGTATCTGAAATAAAAACGTGAGAGAGAATAAGCTTTTCCCAGCTGATTTTCTAGAACAGATCGCATCTCTGTATCTACTCAACTAAGAGGGAGAGAAAATATAAAATCTCATTATTTCCATTTTCTGCTGATTATTATTAAGTGTTTGACTTGGGAAAACAATGCACCTCAAAAAGTGCTCCACAATTAGGATTTTTTAAAAGTATGCGCTAGACTCATATAAAATTCAATGATAGTTACAACTAAGGAAAGGAGCCTGCTGACTGCTAATATCAACTGAAGAATTAAAAAGCAGAAGACCAGTTCATGTAAGGTATTTTCCAATATCATTGAGTATGCTCCATGTAGAGTCCAAACAGAAAGATTCCTTCCTGATAAGTTCTTAAAAATACCGTTTATAGATGACATAATGCTAATTTTACTGAGCTGCAAAATGCTTAAAAAGTTCCTCAGTGAATTCCATGCTCATTTGAGAGAGATCAACTTAACCACTTGCACTGGAAAAACAAAGTGGGTGAAAAATGCATGTTGCACAAATAATGATGTGAAAATGGGATAGTATACAGTGTGACTTGGACTGATACTTCAGAATGATAATAAGCTAGACTTAGAGTTTAGAAAATTAGATTAGTTCAAATTTCAGAACTTGCTCAGTATTTTCAATGACCATAAGCCCCTTGCTTCCATGAAAGCCCATTTCATTAACATCAGCATCGTTCCAATGATGCTATGACTATGAACCATGGAACACCACAGATAAGAAGAATTAAAGAGAAATTGGAGCAGCTAGGTGGTGCAATAGAGCAGGAAGACCTGAGTTCAAATCCAATCTCAGACACTAACTAGCTGTGTGACCCTGGGAAAGTCACTTAAACCTGTTTGCCTCAGTTTCCTCATCTGTAAAATGAACTGGAGAAGGAAATGGCAAAGCATTCCAGTATCTTTGCCAGGAAAATTCCAAATGGGGTCACAAAGAGTCTGACATGACTGAGATGACTAAACAATAAACAAAACGAAGAGAAAATGAAGGACCCGCCGAGGGTGTAAGAAAGTTGTGGCATATTACTAGTAATAATTTACATTTGACAAGCCTGAAAAATATACTGAGTATATAATCAGAAAAGGAAGTGGGCCAGTCATGCAGATGAATAGTTTAAATAGTACAGTAGCACCATCAAGAAATTAAAAGAACCAGAAAAAAAACCAGAAGACTGAGAGCCAGTCAGTCAACAAACATTTAGTAAGTACTTACCATGCGCCAGGTACTGTGCTAAGTGCCTACTAAATGAAGAAAGGTAAACACCTTGTCCCTTCTCCTTCATTGGGCTTTATGAAAAGTTACGGATGAGAATTATATGGGATGAGAAGGCACTTGGTAGAGCACCCTTACAGTGAGATCACAGATCTATTGAAGCAATAAAACAACATAACACGAATTCTAAATAGCTACTTTAGGAATGCATACACAGGCCAATGTAATTCACATAAAACTGAATGCTGATGGGAACAAAAATGCAACAAGTAATACTATGGACTTATATTTTATATATGTTATATTTGTTTTAGCTGGCATGGCACATATGATATGTAAAGGTAGGGCAAGGAATTACTTCATGTTTGAAAAATGCTATGGAATGTTTGAATAGTTAAAGTGTGATGAAAAAATGACAAAACTATTGAGTGGTATTTTCCCAGAGTTAGAATCTTTTGAAATCTAAATAAGTTCCTATTAAGTGGAAATGTTAACCTCTCTTTTCCTGTGAATTATTTTGCTGATATTACAAAACTGTGCAATTAAATTCAAGGGAACAAAAACAAACCAGGAGATATTTACACCCATTTGAGACCTATCTAGATAAAACCCTCATCAAATGGCAAGAAATGTTTTGGGGTCATCATGATAATTGAAAACTCCATAATGTAAAACAGGACATCACAGTCTAAGTTAGTGGCATTAACAACTTAAACAACAGCAATGATTCCAATACAGCCTCTCCTTCCATTGAGAATCAAGAGCTTTACAAACGATAACAACAAGGAAAGTACTTCATATCATTCAACTGACCACCTCAAAGATCCTTAGGAATGTGTTTTTTTTTTTTGACATCAAGCATTTCCTATAAAGAAAATTATGACTATCCACACAGACCTGACACAATTCATTTATTTATTCAGTCAGCGTTCAATGAATGGTCTGGATTTTCTTGGTATTATCTGTAAGATACAGGTCAAAATTAGATAGATAGGCTGGTTAAAGCTTCAGAAAACATCTTCCTGAGTGCCCAAAAGCACTCTTTGATTTCACAATTCTCTCATGATTGATTTTAAATGCTCATATTTGTTGAGGGTATGAGTTATGTGTCATAGGGCACATCTAGCAACTGATATGAAAACTTACATGGAGGTCAGGTGGAAAGTGCTCTCCAGTCTCTCATCATACAAATAATCACCAAGGCACACTTTGAATGATCTGCTATAAACTTCCGGTCAATCAATAAGTATTTATTAAGTACCTACTATTTGGTATACACTCTGCTAAGCCCCAGGGATACAAAAACTAACATAAAACTATCTCTGTCCTCAAGGAGCTTACATTTTATTGGGGGAGATAATGCATATACATCAAAGTGTATACAAAAGGAACACAAGGCGATTTTGGGGAGGAGGCATTAGCAGCTAAAGGGCTTGATGGGGATCAGGAATGGTATCATGCTGGAGGTGGTGTCTGAGCTGAGCTGAGAAGCAAGCTAGGGATTTTAAGTGATGAGGGAGCACAATCTGGACATGAGGACAGCCACTTCAAAGGCTTGGAGACAGGAGGTGGAATAATGTATATTTTTAGTACTGTTAAAAATTAGCATGTCAACAAATGGATGCTGGCGTCTATGGTCTTTGCCAGAGACAAAACCCTAAAGCCACATCACAGAAAAAGACTTAAGGGACTTTTCATTCTTTCTTGTGTTAGTGACAAAAAAACAATCACACAACTCTGTTACCTTATAACTTTAGTTTTTGTTCTGTTTTGTTTTTTTACATTTTTGAGTTCTTATCTAAATGCCATGCAAAGTGCCAAGCATGGCAAGTGAATAGCTGGTCTCAATATCAAAAAACTTGGATTCAAGTGCCATCTTTGACACATAATGACTGTGACTTAAACTCCCAGGGCTCCAAGAGACTCTTAAGACTACACATTGTAAATAAAGTGCCAAAACTGCATTGGAAGAGGAAGTTTTCTCACTGGGAGCTCTCCATACTGACAGTAGGGTAAATAAAATAAGTAAAATAAGATAAGAGCAGATATGGTTGTATCTATGATACTTGACTAGCAAAAGATTTCATGAGAGTGAAAAATCAATGTTCATGTTTTCCACAGGTCTATGGGGATCGTGCCTATACGGGGGGGGGGGGGGGGGTTCACTTCATCATTTGTAAGAATGCTGTGTATCTTATTAAAAGTAGCCATTTTCTCTCTCTTCAACTTGCATTACTAATGCTAAAACTACACTGACACAAGATGTTAACAATCATGTATATTAGACAGTACAGAACAATAGCTAATCCCAAAATGAAAGAGACAAAAATCCACCACTATCAAGGAGGGACCCTAGAAGAAAGACTAATATGGACTTTCAGGAAGGGTGATTATAACACTGTCAAGTGGCTCAAGACTGTTGAGTTGGGGTCTCATATTTGCAAATTTGTAAGAGGGATGAGCAGAGATTGAAAATGACACCAATGTGGTTAACTGAATTAACTGCTTTTAAATCATGAATACATTTCCTGTGGCCACATAAAAGTCTTAATTGTAGTATAGACAAACCAAATTAATTCATGATGAGGAAATTTTTAAAAATATATTTCTCATTGAAAAAAAGAAATATCTGCCACATCTTGGGGTAACAGTTGTCCTTGATGTTATCAAGGATAACTGAAAACAAAGAACTGTGTTGAGAAAACTTCCAGGAAGAGGTGATAGCTAGAACACTGGAATTAGATCCTAGCCTAAGGACAAATGAGTTGGTAGAGCCCATTAGGACTTTTTAGGAAGCTCATCTTACCTGTTGAGAAATCAAGTGAAACAATTTTGCCAACATATGAAAGGCAAACCAGCAAGGCTAGAAAATAGAAGATGCAAAGATCAAAGCAGAAGAAAAAAGTTAGGAGGATAAATATGAAAGGAATGAGTAAAAACTGTTGTTTAGTTATTTTTCAGTCCTGTCTGATTCTTTGTGACTCTTTTTTGGGTTTGCTTGGCAAAGATACTGGAGTAGTTTGCTACTTCCTTCTCTAGGTCATTTTACAAACGAGGAAACTGAGGTAAGCAGGGTTAAGTGACTTGCCTAGGGTCATATATTATTAAATATCTGAGGCCAAATTTGAAGTCAGGAAATCTTCCTCATTTCAGGCCCCCCAGCACACTGTGCCCCCTAGCTTCCCACATAAAGACTACAATAAAATTTAATTTTTTTTTTACTTTATTTCAAAGCTGAGAATAGAGCCTGAAAAAAACAGACATAAATTTTTAGTGGAAGCAAGTAACATCAGTTGTGTATACCACAGATTCCAGAGAATTATTAGCTCTTTTTCCTATCAGAAACCCCTGAGCTCTTCATACATATTCTTCTGTGTGAAAAACTTAAGAGTAATTCAACAGTCATGAGCAAGTAGATTTTTATGATGGTTTTTCAGCATCAATCATACACATACTGCTTTCAGTAACTTCAAAAAAAAAATAAAGAATACAGAGTCCCCACATGCTGTGCATTTGTGCACTACAGAAGAGTATTCAATTTGGTGGAAACAATGGCAGTATTGAAAACACTGAATGATACTGGTGTAAATCCCGCATATGCTGACATCACCAAGGAGATAAACAGTACTTGTGGAACTGTGTTGAATCATCGTTCAAAAAAGCATTGGACAGAGGGTACAATCTTCCCTAAACTATTTGTGCTTACCTTGGAAGTGTTGCTTTGGCACCTCGAATGGAAAAACAGAGTTATGACTGATGGTGAACCCTTCTTACATTTGTTTTGAGCAAACAATTGTGTTTTATTAGCATGAGAGCTGTTGACTGACAGACCCACTTGGAGTGGACCAGTGATTAAAGATGGAAACTGCTGGAAAAGCACAGAATATATAGATGACTGGAAGATGAAGAAGACAGTGAAATCAGTCATCATATATGGCATCATGGACAAAAAATAGGTCAGAATATGCAAAACGTATCTGCATTAATTCCACTTGTTTCTCTTAGGTACCCATAAAGATTAAGGGTCTAAGTTTTAATACAAAGTGCAGTCTACGATGAGCAACTCATCAGTATGTAGGTACCCCAAAAGGAAGGAAAAGCAGAAGCTGGTTTTAGAAGGCTCCATACTATTATGGAAAGGAATAAGGTTCAGAATGTTAAAGGAGGAATTCTTCACAACAGTGACAGCATGTGTTGGAGTCAGCCTATCTTAGGAAAAGAAACAGGATGGGTTATGTGTCATGGAAGAATGACTATAGACATGCTACCTGGCTAACAGACTGGATCCTACAGAACTATGAAGAGACAGCCCGGCAGCTGAAAATTCAGAGACAAGCTAGTCAAGCAAAGATAGTTGGTGCTGTTTGTCCTTGTCCTCGGAAGAGAACCATGATGCAAACAACATGGAATCCCCAAATCTAGTGTATACTATGTAGTATCTGCCCTTTGATTTTGACAGCAACATAACTAAGAGCAAATATGAACATACATCTGAGGAAGTGGCTTTTCCTTATGTTTTGGTATAATATGAATACTGAATATTCCTAAGCCCCAAGTAACAGTTGCACATTAGCCAGATAATATTCATCATTAGCTAATTGCTGGATAGAAATTATAGTAAATACATGAAAGAGGTAACAAAGCATAAAGGATAAAAGGTCTCTCAGACTGTAAGACTTGGTTTCAAGTCTTGCCTCTGATACACCAGGAAGTCCCTATACCAGTGAAATTGAAGGTTCTGATACATTTTATATGTTTGTATTTATATATATAAACATGTCACACATCTTCATGCATCACATTAAATTTTAATCAATCAGGATGTACCAACCACCTTCTAAATGTAAGGAACAATGTTCTACAAATTTTGTGATACACAGAAAAAAAGTATTTTATAGTCAAATGATAGGTATGCCTATGAAACAAAGCAGTTGAGAGGAAAAAACCCTGTACCTTTTACAAAACCTTTGCAAAAGGACTAAGAGAGTATTGATAAAAGGAAGGAAACTAGACTAGGTAAGAGATCACTAGAAATAAATGAGAATGAGCACCCTAAGATTTTCTAATTTGCCTTCTTTTTTTCAATAGCTAGAGCATGAGATACACAATCCAACTGACTTTCCTTTTCCAACTGCAGGTGGAAGGACAGCATTCCCATCGATTCCAAATTCCAAGTAAAACCTAAATTTTACTCTCTGCTTTCAAAGGTGGCACAGAATTACAGCAGCTCTTGTCAGAGTCTGTATATACAATAGTTCCCCTGCTAAAGTTCTAGTCTGCTGCCTCACTTAAGCACTAGCAGAGGTGGCTACAGTGACAGAGTATTAGCTTTGGCAGGTCCTACTTTGAGATAATGTGATGTAGGGCAAAGACAATGGGCTTCAGAGACAGAAAAGCTCCGTTTAAAACTTGGCTCCACTACTCACTGCCTGCATCACTGAGCATATCGCTTAACTTCTCTAACCTGTTGCCTTCTCTGTACAAGAAAAGGGCTAAACTGTATGACCTCTAAAGGTTCTCTTCCATCTCTAAATGACACATAGTTCTATAAGTAACCCAAGGAAACAAGTCTAGAGTTCATCCTCAGACAGGCGGCCATCAAGAAATGAGTATTTTTGGTCATTAATGCACAAACATCATCTAAAGTATGGAAGGGTCCCAACTAAAGGAGCCTATCTTGATCCCCCTTAATGCTCCTGCCTTGTCTCCACTGATAAACTATTTATCTTGCGTTCCTCCTGTTTTTATATAGTTATCTGCATGCAACCCTCTCTCCCCTATTAAACTATGAGATCCTTGAAAGCAGGGACTTTCCCTCCCCCTTTCTTTGTATCCTCAGTGGTTAGCACAGTGCCTGGTACATAGTGGGCAATAAATTAATGCTTATTGACTGACTGGAAGAATTTTGATCTACATTAGATGCAGGGAATATTCATATTTAATGAAATTAAGAATCCCAGATATAATCATACTTATTGGTAAGTTAGATTTAGATTAGAGTTTTCACCGGGGACCTTTGAACTTATCTGAATATTTTGATAACCATATTTCAATATAAATGGTCTCTTTTATAATCCTATTTTATACACTGAAAAACACCATTCTGAGAATGGTCCATGGCTTCACCAGGTTTACATGAGATAAAAAAAGGTTAAGAATCCTTGATTTAAAAATGAATCTACAAGGGAGGGTCAACCCAAATCCTTAGTACAGTTTTTCAATGCTGACTTTTGGGACATCCTGTATGTGGACTAAACTGTTCATGAAAATGAAAGTAGTAAAGGGGACATTTAACAAAAATGTTTGCGTTTATCAATGCTAAACAAAATCCTTTAATTATTATATGTTCAAGAATATATTATCTATCTGGAATTGCTGGGGAAATGAAATATTTTCTGTATGTGGATTTTTTTCAGCCAACTTGTTCCCTTTTGAAGACTGAAACTTAAAAACAAAATCAAAAACTTTTTTTGATGGAAGTCTTCCTAAGATAATGTATAATTCCCTGTCTTCTAAAACTACTAAGTATTTCACAAATGTAACCTCTTCTTCATGACTCAGGGTCATAATTATAAATATTTATTGTACAATAGTGTAATAATACAGTGGAGACCACTGAGGTGTGCAAGACTGTTTGTGCTTCTGCATTTTTACGGTACTTTACTGCTTAAAGGTCTAATCTCCTTCCTGTCTCTCAGGCTGCCAGCTGTCACTTCCCACTCTTGTCTGTGGTCACATCTTGGAGGTCCTCAGAGACTGGATGCCCATTTGTCAAGGATGTTATATATAAGGGATCTAAATCAAAAGACCAAGGAGGAATGGCCACATCAGCAAGGATGAACAGGCTTCAGAGGATACTAAATCAGGAATGACCAGAAGCAAATGACAGTGACAGCATTTCCGTGGGGTACAACCACACTTGAGAAGCCTCAAACTGCACTTCCAGTCTGATAGTTTCTGATTCTGACTGGTCCTAGGCCAGATTAGACCTTGACAAAAAGAGTACACCTGCCCTAGCTATCTGCAGGCTCACTCCTTTCTAATCTGCTGTTTAAATTTGTAGTGGCTTTATGTAAAAAGACTGGTTTTCTGATTTCTGTGTGCTTATCTAGTGTCACCTAACCCCTGAGGGTAAGCCTGAGGGTCTTTTCTCTGGAATGAAATGAATGGACTTGGTAACAACTACTGCTGACAACTCAGATTTTTTTTCCCTCGCTCACTGAAAGTCTAATACAAATAAATGAAGATGCTACAATGTCAAACATTTTGCTACACTGATCCAATCCTGTTAGGAGAAAGACTTTTAAAGTTATACGGTCAAATTAAACTGATTTAGTATATATATCTATAGCAATAAAAAATGCCTATTTTTGAATTTTATTAACTAAATTTACTTGGGAAATTCAATTGGAATGATGAACAGGAAATCCCCAAACTTTCAATACTTTTTTTAGTTATATTTAGCAAACATTATAGTACTAAAAAATACCTGTTTGACTTCGGATTTTTAAACTATTATGTGCATGTTGCTTCTCCAAGGAAAAACAGCAGACAACATAAGTGGATCCGTTGCTTTTCCTTGTAACTACAGCAGTGATAATACTATATATTTAGAGAGTCCTAAGCGTTCTATGTACATTCATTACTTCATCTGATATTCACAACTTTACAAAGTAGGTGTGCTAGCATTATTTCATTAAGCAGAAGAGAAAACTGAGGCAGAAGGTCAAAGGTTAACCCACGGTTACAGTGGCAGAGTAAACACTTCAAGGAAAAGACTTGGCCTCACATCAGGCCACCACCACAGTGATGACGTGGAAGCTTTTAAAGCACTATGATTGCAACACTTTGGGATGCAATTACCGTGGAGTCATTCCAGATAAACATGATGATAACATTAGGTCAAGAAAAGATATAATAAAGCAAGAATATATTAGTGCGCGGCTTTTATTGATAGCAGAAATAACACACTGTCGTGTTTTGTATGTAAAAAGGCATTTGCTTTATTGTAATTCAGAATATTTTTCCAAGTCTTCGTGCGGATCAATTGGATATATTTTTTCTTCAATCCACCCCATCTTTCTTCAGATAGCAATATCCACCACTTCTGCATGTTATTCTGAAGGGAAAGCTAGAGGTCCATCATCAGGTCTTGACCAGGATGGTTTTAGTCAATGGCTCCTTTTGTTAGAAACTGTTATTTCTTTAAAAGGAGAGAAGGAAAGAAGAGAAATCAGATTCCCAAACTGACTTTAAAGTGATTTTTTCAAAACATGCTTCTATTAAAACATATCTGCGAATCTAAAATATTTTTATAAATAGCAACAGAGGAGAACAAATGGGACATTTTTAGTCCAATCTGTAAGCATCATTTTTATCAAGAAATGAGTGAACGAAAGCAAAAGTTATTTTACAAAGATTACCTTCTTTCCCCCTGAGGATTTTTAAAGTGTGCTCCCTGCACCTTCACTTTCAGTGTTAATGACTTTGGGGATTTAGATGAACTGAGTAGCTTTCAGCAGTGCTAGTTTTAAAAGAAAGTATATGACAAGGACCCTCTTTATATTCTCTCTTAGATCTCCAACTGGAAAGGATTCATTCCAAATACCTTATTTCTTTGTTTTTCCCTTCTTACCAGGCTGGAGTGACTCTCTAAGAGAAACCTTTTCTTGGAGGGAATGACAAACATAAAGGAACAAGGCAAATGGTGACATTTAATGGTCTACTTAATGACAAGCAAGGTCCAAAGGTTAAGCCAGGGATTGGGTGGCCTTAAGCTGACCCAACAGTGCTACTAACTAATGTTGAATAGTTAATTATTATTAATAAAGGTGAAGTTAAAGTATGGAGTCTTATTACCCACATTTGTTTTTCCACTGTCATGTCAGGAGGAAAAAACAACACAAAACTTCTAAAAAAAAGCCCAAAAGGTTGTTATGGCAATGGGTTCAGAATCGTGTTGATGAAGCCAGGAAGACCATATTCTATTATTTTATGATTACTTTCCTCTTCAAAAAGGAAACACCTTCATTTTTGACTCTCTAATGTCTCTAGGATAAAGGTCAACCTACTCAACTTAAAATCCTTAAAGCCTTTCTACATGCTGCCTCCAAACTCTATTTTCACTTTTTTTTTTTACAATACTCTTCCATTTTGTAGTCCATAGACAACTAGTTATTTCTTTTTTTAAAAAATTCACTTATTTTTATTTTCAGTTCCAAATTTTCTCATTCCCTCTCCACACTGAGAAAGCAAGAAATAAAATACATATTATACATATGAAATCAAGTAAAACATATTTCTGTATTAACTATGTTCCAAAAAAAAAAAAGAAACAAAGAAAAAGAAAGATGCTTCCATATGAGCTGAGTCTATGTGAAGGTAGTTTTTTTCATCACAAGTACTTTAGAATTATGGTAGAACATTGTATAAATAAGAGTTGCTAATTCTTTCATAGATGACTATCTTTACAATATTGCTATTTCTGTGTAGCTTGTTCTCCTGATTCTGCTCACTTCAAATTGGCTTCAGTTCATGTGAGTTTTCAAGGTTTTTTTGAAACTATCCTCCTTCTCATTTCTTACAGCAGAATAAAAACCAGCTATTCCCAGATTCAATTTGTCTCCTGTCCCCCTACATTCAGAGAGAACAACGCTATATGAGGAATGTGCTCCTTCTTCCTTTCCTTTCATCTTTTAGAATCATCTTACTTCAAGGCTCCACTCAAGTATCACCTCCCTGTGAAGACTTGTCTAATCAATCAAGCTCAAGAGTGTTCTTTCCCTCCTCAGATTTTCCTAGAACATTTTATCTTCATTTTTCCTGTGCCCTGCCCCATTCCCACATCATATGCAAGAATGCAAATTATGCGGGGCAAAAACTTTTGTCTTTGGGTATCCCCACTGCATACAGCAGGTATATAATAAATGTTTTGTTCATGTTTTGAGTTTTAAAACATTTATAGGGGGATACACATAATTAAAGCCAGAAATGGGAGCTAGGCTTTAGAGGGGGATGAGGGTTGGGGTGGAAGAGCAGGCAGCAGAGTCTGCAAGAGTAGGAATGAGAGGAGGAAGGGGACATCATAATTACTAGTATTTGGGAATATCAGGAACTTGGGGAGTGGTGCATAGAGCTGTGCCCTGGAAACATGGGAGACAGGTAGGGGTCTGGCGCCTACAATCCCAGAGAACCTGGCCTCTTTAAACACATCAATAATGAGCAAAAAGGTCATGTTGGTCACTTAGGTGGTTGACTGATTGGCTTGGAAGCAGTGATGGGGAGGGAGCATGGAAAGAAACCAAGCACTTATGGTCAGTCTTCTGCTGAATAAGCCTGAAAAGTATTTGTGAAGTAGTACAATTAGGAAGGATTGGACAGTATTTCAGGGGTTGTGAATGAAAGAGTAAGAGAACCAGTGTCTGCAAGGGCTAGTGTGGAGTTAGAAAACAACTCCTGTGCTGAATATTGACCTGAGAAAAGCTTCATGTGATAATATGGATCATGAACCTATCATATTCTCTCTTTGGCTGCTGAGCTCCTCCCAGTTTTTCTTCAAGGAAGAAATAGCAATGGAGGAGGGGCTTAAGGGAAGAGGAAGAGGAAGGGGAAATTACAGGATGTGAAGAACACATCTGATGGTTACTCAGCCAGGGTGCGCATTTTCAGGTAACCTCTCCTATGGAAGGGACGTGCTTAAGATAATATTTCCAAAGTACTGCTTGTAATGCATTTATACTGTCCTTTACAAAGTTGATTGCTCATCAAAACTAAATTTCCACGTGGTCCAATTCTAGGATCTTAAATCCATGTCCTGTTATCATACAGGAAAGATTTTTGCTTTTAAGTACTATGACAGGGATTGGTAGAATGCCACTGTATCTATCAAAAAAGTCCATGAGTCTTCTCTAGATATATAAACTCTTCCTTATTCAATGAAGGGCTTGGGCCACAACGTTGTGCTCACACAGAAGTGTCCATCAGCCCTGCAGGCAGTGTCATTGATTAGTTCTGTGGAAGAACTTCCCAAAGCGATAGGGTATATGGTACAGTTTGTCAGCCAAGCTGACATTGTGCAGTGTAATTCTCACTGGATACAAATGGTGTCTTTAAAAACAAGCAAACAAAGGTATTTCTTCAGTTAGTACTCTGTGTGCAGCCATCTTTTTACAATACGTACAAAGTTGCACAGATGGTCCTTTCTTCACCAGAAACAAATGAAAAGGCAGGGACAGAAGACAAAAGTCCTGTCAGCACTTCCTAAAGCAAAGCACCTTGAAGCTTCTTACTATATTTTTGCTTAGACTCAGTTTTCACATAGTACTATATACCTCTCATAGAATGCAGGAAGGTGATGCAGTGGAGAGAACAGTGGGCCTAAAGTCAGGAAGACTCATCTTCCTGAGTTCAAACACTTACTAGCCACGTAACCCTAGGCCAGTGTAATGTTAAAGGGAGTTAAAAGATCTTCCCTGCCCAATAATATGCCTCAGGTGGAGCCCATTAAGGGAAGCTTGATATACATACATACACACACTCTGAGGTGAGGTTTTGCTTGAGGGCTTATTCTTTGGAAGAAGGTTCATGTGCCAGATGAGACTCTGGGCAGCTGTTAAGGAGCCGAGGTTCTGAAACCCAGATGTTGGTGCTTCTCTCTCTGGTAACTATGTATGCATGTAATGGTCAGACAGTTGGATCTGTCCTTGATCTGTGATGTATGTACTGATCATGGTCAGACAGTTAGAAGCCCTGTCTATTGGTCTTTACTTCTCTGTTTGTATTTTCTCTGTTGGTGAATGTAATTAAAGAAGATTGTTGACCCCTCAAAAGTTGTTTTCCTTTTAGAAAAGCAGTAGATGTAAGAACCTGTACCAGCAGGCCATCCTGGATGTGTCAGGGTGCTTGCTGTTACAGCAAGTAGCAAACTTCTTCAGTTTTCCCATCTATCAAATGAGCTGGAAAAGGAAATAGCAAACCACTCCAGTATCTCTGCCAGGAAAATCCCAAATGGAGTTGTGAAGAGTCAGACACAACTGAAAAATAACTGAACAACAACCTCTAATATGTTTTTACTATGTAGTATAATTATTTGTACATGTCATGTCCCTCTTCTAGACTATAAGATTCATGATGGCAGAAACTATGTGTTACTTATATAAATTTTATATCTCACTCTGCTGAGAACAGCACCCATACTTCAAATAACAGTCGACTTCAAGGATGAAGGTAATACTGAAGACAGGTAAAGATGTTTAATAATAAACATGTTGGAGAGAATTCTGGGAAGATGGTAGAGTAGGTCAGAAAATACCTAGGTCTCCAGATTTCCCCCACAAATAAGACAAAATAGCACCTAACGGTGAATGTAGAGTGGTAAAAATAAACAAGAGTTGGAGTCCTGGGACAACAGGAAAAATCTGAAGATAAATCCTAGGATCAAGATTTGGTTCCTGTGAATTGTAAAGACCTCCAAGCTAATTCTGCTGAAATAACAAACTGTAAGCCCTGGGGATAGCTGGGTGTAATGGCAAGTAAAATAGTATCTTTTGCTGGTTTTGTTTTAGTATCATCAAAAAGTATAATGCCTCTATGTGAATGTGACTAAGGAGGATCTTTCCCCATCCATTGTCAGGCCTGGGAAGATTTGTAAGAAGGTCCATTCCTTTTGTTAATGATGCACTAGTTCTCAAGGGATGTGATGCCCTCTGGCTCTAAAAAGTGTACAAAGACTCTGAGGTGGGGGTTTTATTTTGGGGCATACTGACTAGAAGTATTTATTTGGCCAGAAGAAGATTCTGAGAAGCTGCTAAGGAGCCCCCTGGCTTTGAGAACCCAGATGTCTGTGCTTCTCTCTCTGGTAACTATGGTCAGACAGTTGGACCTGTCTGTTAATGGTCAGGCAGAGGAAGCCATGTCTGTTAATCTTTGATTTCTCTGTATTATCTTTGAAGTTCAGGGTGTTGATTCCCCTGAACTAGGTGAAATGATATGTGTTTGGTTAAAGGAATGATACATGTGCTTAATTAAAGTGATTGTTAACCCCTCAAAAGTTGCCTTTTCTTTTATGAATGCAGACCTAAGAATCTAGCAGGTCTCCCTTTGTATGTTGAGGTGCTTACTGATACATTAGATTAGGAGTTGGGCATCTGAGGGAGAAAGATTGACAGAACCTCTGCTGATAAGGGATGCCAGGCCCAGCTGTGCTGCTGAGACATGGCCTTGGATAAGAAGGAAGGAGCACATGCCCCATGAGTGCAGAAGCAGTGCAGTGGGGATAGCACTGGCTGTGGCCACTTACATAAAGGCAGAGTTTTTGGTTTCATTTTCAGGCCAGAGGGAAGAATGAAAAGAATAACTGAGGCCAGAGGCACAACCCCCCTCATCCCAGGACTAGAGGATATTACAATAAGAAGCTGCTACTAATTATGAAAAAAAAAGGCACGCAAAGGAGAAAGAACCCAATAATAGAAAGTTACTATGGGAATGAGAAGACATCTCTAGATGTTCTAGAAGTTCATCTTCAGAGAAGGATACCAAAGCAAAAAAAGCCTTTCCTATCCCCAAAGAGTAATGTCAAATGGTCACTTGCTAAAAAAGAATTCACAGAAGAATTTTAAAAAGACTTTAAAAATCAAATGAGAGAGACTGAGGGGGAAAAAAAAAAGAACAATCCAAAAAAAACCAAAAAAATTATGAAAAGAAAATCAAACCAACTTGAAAAGGAGACCCTGAATCTTAAGGAAAAAAACCACTCCTTGAAAATTAGAATTGGGAAAGGGGAAGCCAGCAAAGTTTAAGAAATCAAGAAATAAGGAATGAAGAAAGAGAAGAGAATGTGAAACATCTCCTAAGAAAAACAACTGAGAAAAACCCAGATGAGAATATATCAAGAAGAGAAAATATAAGAATAATCAGACTATCTGAAAGCTACAACAAAAGAATCTTAATACAATAACACAAAAAAAAAATTAAGGAAAATTGTCCTGAAGTATTAGAACAAGAGGACAGAGCAGAAATAGAAAAACTACATCAATCACCACCTGAAAGAGATCCTTTGAGGAAAACCTAGAGAAATATCATAGTCAAATTCCAAAACCCCCAGCTCAAGGAAAAAAATATTATGAGCAATAAGGAAAAAACAATTCAAATATGGCAGAGTCAATATTAGAATCACACAGTAAGTGGCGACAATAAAAGAGTACAGGTCTTGGAACACTATATGAAAGAGAAAAAAACCCAGGGCTTCTGGTCAAAAATCTAATACCCAGAAAAATTAAGCATAATCCTGAATGGGGAAAAAAATGAAGATTCAATGAATTGCCAGACTTTCAGGATTTTGTTGCAAACAAACCTGAAATCAACAGAAAATTTGACATGCAAGATATCAAAGATTAAGTACAAGAGATTCAATAAGGACAGACTGTTTACTTGTTATATGAAGAAATGTAAACCATAGGTCTAAAATTGTTATTAGTAACAAGATAGTTTGAAAGAAAGATTAAGGTAAAGCTGAGAATGATGTAATTCTCTAAAGTAAAAACATTTAGGAAAAGGTAAAAAGAGTAAATATCTTATACAAAAGAGGTGAGAGAGGAAGAACTGACACAGAGGAATTAGATGGGGCAGGAGAACTGGTAGTTCTGGAACCCTACTCTCATCAGGAATGGGTTAAAGATGGAACAACACACACACACACACACATACACACATACACACACACACACGGGTCTAAAGGCTTCTAAATCCATTAAAAAATAAAAGGCTAAGGGGATAAGGAGGAAGGAGAGGATAAAAGAGGGATTTTTTAGAGGGAACCCTACTCACATAAGATCTGGGTTAAAAAGAGAACAAAATATACATTCACAAGAGAATAAAAGTCTTCTAAACTTATAAAGAAATAGGAGGGTGAGGGAATAGGATGGGGGCAATTATAGAAAAGTATCTAGATGAATGAGAATGGGATAAAAAGGGAATAAGATCTATTTAGAGGGCTACAAAAGTCTTCTAAATTCAGACAGGAACAAGATAGTAAGGGGAAAAGTAGGGGGGAGAGGATAAGGAGGGAATGTGTGGAGGTGGGGTAGGTTAAGTAATAGTTGATCTTCCAAGAATAAATCCTACAGTCTTACTGTTTTTGAAGAAATGACTCCAAAGTACTTTGCCTGTTCTATCATTATTATCTCTAACAAAAATCTGATTAGAGTAATGGGCAGCCAAAGAAGACACTGAGAGCATACTGAGATTAAAACTACTGGTTGAAAAATATGAGGTACAGCATATTTTAATAGATTTTAAAGCTTTAGATAAGAAAAAAAGAAAAATCTCCCTTTTAGAAAATTTTAGCAACATTATCAGGCATGTTAACAATGCTGAATTTTGAAATGTTACAGTTTCATATTCGGTTTCATGAGTCTTTATAAGCTTTCTCTTCAATTAAATGAAAATACCATAAATGATAAATACATTTTTCCCAGCTGAGCTTTAATTACCAAAGTCAAAGCCCATGTGTTTGGATTATTCTCTTATTCAAATTGTTTTTGGCAATAAGATGTTTATAATGATAGCATCTTTGGCTGCCAGAAAAAATTCATCTGGCATCAGGTATCAAAAATTCTCTTGATATTTCATATTTTCAGTGTTAGCCAATAAACCAAAAGGTAGCAAGCATCCTGAGCACACACTTGCAGCAGAGGCAATCTTCATGAATCTGCAATTCCATAAGGAAGTTTCAGATAGTTTACATACAGAGATGGATGCAATTTGCCCTGGGGGAACCAGAGACCAGAAAGATTTCTGCATTATCTTAATATCTATTTCAACATATAGCTAGAAATTTTCTCAGCTTTCACAAAAAAGAAAAAAAGTCATTCAATTATAAGAACGCTGGTCAAGTTAAAATTATATTTTCCGTATAGTTAGTAAGCAGACTTCTCATATATGAATTTGGCTTTGTTTTTTAAGTTACTTAGTGGATATAGGTTTGAACATACATACATACACACACACATACCACATTATATACATATATACATTGTTTAGAATTTAAATATTGTTCTTGTTCAGTCCTTTAGTCATGTCTGACTCATGGTGACTCTATGGACTATACTGCCCATGCAGCAAAGACTCTGGAAGAGTTTGCCATTTTTTTTTTCTCTAGTAGATTAAGGCAAAAGAGGTTAAGTGGTTTGCCTAGGGTCACACAGCTAGTAAGTGTCTGAGGCTAGATTTGAAGTCAGGTCCTCCTGACTCCAGGCCCAGCACTCTATCACTGAGCCACCTAGCTGCCTTTATTATAATATATAATAATGTGTAATATGTGTTTAGTCATATCCTCATTTTCATATATATATATATATACATGCATTCATATCTCACATTTCATATATGTATTTCATATATACATATACGTAACTTTGCCCCCTTAATATTATTGATTAAGGACAAAATTTGAAATAGTAGAGGAAGGAGACATTTAAAAAAAAAAACTGCCTCAATGATTAGTGTGACTTCAAGATACATGATGCCTCCTCCTACTATGTCTTTTCCATCTGTTTTAATGGTGCTGATTTTCGGGCAGCCCTTCTCTCTCCTAAACTCCTTAAAATGAAAGCCACATGATTATAGTCAAATAAACAATCTTGTTACTAAAGTCATACTGAGGAGCTATTTTCCTTCCTTCAAACATGAAATTATGTGAAGAGTAAAGCCAATTCTCAATTATCTAGATCAGTGGATTTTCCCTACTTTTTCTTCTTCCTGCATTTGCTTCCTAATTGTCCAACTTTTAACTACTTCCCTGTTGGCAAGTGTCACCAGGAGGTGGGCAAGAGCAGAGAAAAAAATTAACCTTTACTCAGACAGCTATGGGAGGCTTGGTAGAAAAAAAGGTTAAGGATAGTAGCATTTCATATAATGTTTCTGTCCTACCTGTGATTTTAAAATATTTGTGATTTCCATATGGCTTATGACATTGTCAAGAGTTAGATCCTATAGGTGAAATAGGAACAATACCTTTTCTTACATGAAAACCATTATGTGATGTCATATTTACCTGTTTGCTCAGTTTCTAGCCCGGGGAGGCTGGTAAAATTGCTGGGTTGGCCTTGTTGATCGTCTGGGCTGGCCATCACCCCCTCTTCGGAACTCAAGTGTTTGATCATAGGTACCTTCTTCTTCTTCCTGTATGCAAACAGCATGGATTTAAAAGTTCAAGAGAACTTGGAGATTCATCAGTCATATACATAGATACACCCTACTTATCAAGCTACCCCTAGGTTGACACTTGCTAATTTCCGCCATGGAGGGGGAAGGGGGAAGCAAAGACAATTAAAGTCTAAGAACTAGTCCTTGGGAATAAGAGCAAAATTTATAACAGAATTCTTAAAAAGAAATATTTTCATTCTAAAATATTGGCATTAATGCTTCATTAATTTAAACTGAGAGTATATAATTCAAATGCAGGAAATTAAGTTTTAGTCAATTTTTCTGGCATATTGTGGCTCATAAAAATTTTCAGTTGTTTACAAAATTTATAGAAAGTAAAGAACATTTTACCAACTATCTGCAATCATTTGATATACTATTCCATATAATTAAGAATATTCTATCTGGAGACAGGAAAAAATTAAACAGCTTTGAATAAAGGGATGACAATGCAGTCTCAGTGTTAAGGAAGTCATATTTGAGAAAGACTACTAAGGTAAGAAACGCCTTCCTATTTTCTTCCTCTTCATTCTCTTTCCTACTGAGAAGGTAAATTTTTCAGTTTAAGAAACAGACCTGGTAAATTAGGATATGCAGATTAAGTAACAGAGAGGGCAGGTTTAATTATAATATTCAAAAAGAACTTAGAAGCAACAAAAGGTCCAAAGTCACAGCAGTTTCTGTCACATTTCTATTTCAGTTTTCTAAAATTCAAAGTAGTAATAGAATTATCTTCTCAAAGAGAGAAAAAAAAGATTCTTGGTTATGTTTACAAAAGGAACAAAATGTCTTCTACTAAGTTCAGAATTTAAATTGCAATTATATTTCCAGAGAATAATGAGTTGCATAATTTTAGCAATTTATCTTTTTTTAAAGGACTTTCTGCTATACTTTTCCCTCCTTTATTCCATTTAACAATACAGGAAACTGGACCAAAGGATGAGTTTTTAATCTTTAAATTTTTATAGATATGACTATAGTAATTTTGCTGATATAAAAAAAGTTTGATTATATCATCACAGCATCTTTCTATTATTTAGTAGTTATATTAAATACTGACATATGCTTACTAATCTTTATTATTAACTATCTCATAGAAGATCATTAAAACTGAAGATATTATTCCTATTTTACACAGAGGACACAGTGGCTTGAGAAGTTATATGATTTTGCCCAGGGAACTGAGTACTTTAAGAAAACTGGAATTAGAATGTCAATGCTGTCAGGCTATACAGCTTAATCTTTCTAGCCACTTTATATGTAAAAAAAAGAATAAATAGTAGCCAAAAAGCTAATGATCCTTCTTTAGGGTTATCTAAAAAAATAATAGAACAGAGGAATCTCAATACAACATATTTGGTGCAATCCAATAAACACATTATAGAAATGAACCTTTAGATCAGCTCTTTTCTATGGCATTTTTCATTAATGATCAATCTCAAAATGTTTAGATACATTAGGTATCAATTCTATACTTTAGCAAGGCAATTTTACTGCTGGAATATGAAAGAGGAAGGGTATTCAAGGAAGGAAAGAGGATTTTTTTTTCTCTCATCATTCTAGCTGCTGCTCTAAATGGTCACAGTCAAATATTATAGCTGAATTTGAAAAGGAGCTATTTAATTTTATGAGTAATGGAAACATTTGTAGCTTTGCATATTAATACAGAAGGAAGAAAAATGCCTATTTGGCACTGCAGGAGATTATTTCAATCATCAGAAAGGAATATTATTTTTTACATACAGCACTGCAGAATTAGCTAGGAGTGTTACTAAAGGCATCTAAAATTCTGTGAAATACCAATCCTACAGACACTGCCAGTGGTAGAAAGAATGAAGTGGGTCTATTTAGCCAACTGTTCTCATCTTGTCTAAAAGATTCATAGACTATAGTGACCAGAACTAATTAATTGCCTTAACAGAAACAACTGATAACGTGACTTGACAGTCCTTCACAATAGGAAAAATGAAATTCTTTCATACCATTATGACTTTACTGTATCTTTAAAAATTAAAGAGTAAGCTAGGAATAATAATTTCTCTAACTTCCATTAAAATCAAAAGTAAAAATTCATCTTTTTCTCAAAGTTGTTTTCTCTCTCCTTTCTCCATTCCCCTTTCTTTCCTTCCTTCTTTCCACTGTCTTTCAAGCAGATATGGAGCAACTCTAGCCACTCCAACATTCTCCTTAAGCCAGTAACTAATTCATTGCATTGAAGTGGAGTTAAAGTCATATTAGATAACATATGATTTATATTAGGATATTTAGAAGTTTCATATTTGAATATAAATTCCTTTGCTCATAATCCTTTTCAATCATCTTACTTTCTGTTTTGCAATAAATTAAAAGTAGTCCAACTTGCAGACAGAA
The DNA here is from genome assembly GCF_028372415.1 of Notamacropus eugenii. Taxonomy (NCBI): domain Eukaryota; kingdom Metazoa; phylum Chordata; class Mammalia; order Diprotodontia; family Macropodidae; genus Notamacropus; species Notamacropus eugenii. The sequence goes on from NC_092877.1 coordinate 281,201,873, forward strand.
ATTTTTTATATTTCAATTTTGAAATTCTGGAATATGAGAAATAAGAGAATATTAAAATTGGAAATTACTTTAGAAATTATCTAGTCTGATTCACTCATTCTATATAGTAGGAAACTAAGGCCTAGGGCTTAAGTGTGACTCAAGGTCATAGAGTGCAAACAATTGCAGGTACTAGACTAACACTTTTGACTCCCAGTCTAGTATTCTTAAAATGCATTTTTTAAAATTCCTCATGTCCAACCCCAACGTTTAATATTTTAAGAATAATTCATTCACTCAATTATTTCATTCAACAACATTTACAACTATTATGTGATAGGTAATGGGGAGGATACAGGGTTAAATAAGACACAGTCCCTGTCCTTAAGAAGTTTACTATCACATAGGGGAGGCATGATGAGACATGAAAAACTAATATTAGAGCTCTTAAGAGGTAAAGAAATGATGGGAATGTTACATGCCTTTATTCCATATATTTCAATTGTTTTGCTTCTTAATCAAAATTTTTTAAATCTCTGGTTTCTAAATATCAAATAAAAGCTTTAAAATTCAATGTGCTTAGACTCACCAGTTTACGGTTCATATGAATGTCAAAATTAAAAATAGAATAATTTAAAAACCTAATAATCACTGCTCAAAACAATCATGAAACAAGTGATGTTTGGGGGGGGAAAGGTCAAAGTGTTTGTCCAAATATGAGATATGCTCTAAATCATCTATTAAAATACATCTGACAAACCATAGCTATTACCTTGGTTGTCTACACCTAAGCACTACCATAAACTGTGTACTACCAATAATAGCATTTCTATAGTGCTTTAAGATTTGCAAAGAGCTTTACATATGTTATCTAAATTGATAACACAACAACTCTAAGAGGTAGGTGCTATTATTATTATCATCCCCATTTTACAGATGAGAAAGTGAAGCTAGGAGAGGATAAGTGATTCCTCTAGGCTTACAGAGCTAATAAGCATCTCAGGCAATATATGAACTCAGTTTTTCTGATTCCAAGTCCAGCACTCTAGGCGTCCTGCACCACCATACATAATATGTATGAAGTGGAAAAGCTGTACCTACATGTACTGTAGCATGTCACCATGTCCAAAACAGAACTAATTTTTTATATGTATTTTTTATTAATTTATTTTTAGTTTTCCAACATTCACTTCCACAAGATTTTGAGTTCCAAATTTTCTCCCCTCTACCCACTCCAAGACAGTGTGCATTCTGATTACCCCTTCCCCTCAATCTGTCCTCCCTTCTATCACACTCCCTTCTTCTCTTAACCCCTTTCCCTCTATTTTCTTGTAGGGCAAGACAGATTTTTACACCCCATTGCCTGTATGTCTTATTTCTCAGTTGTATGTAAAAACAATATTTAACATACATTTTTAAAACTTTGAGTTCCAACTTCTCTCCCTCCCTCCCTACCCATTCCCCCTGAGAAGGCAAGAAATTCCATACAGGTTATACATGTGTAGTCATGCAAAACACTTCCATAATAGTCATGTTGTGAAAGACTAACTATATTTCCCTCCATCCTATCCTGCCCCAGAACTAATTTTTTTCTCCAAATCTATCCCTCCTCCAAATTTTCTCTTTTCTGCTGAACAGATATAAGAGCAAGCAAAGTACAATCTTTTGCTGGTTTTGTTTTAGTATAATCAAGAAGCATAATGCCTCTGTTTGTTCCAGGATCCAGGGCCATTTAGATGGTAAGGCCAAGGATCCTGGAAGGGTGGAGTGTGATGGCAAGCAAAATAGGATCTTTTGCTGTTTTTGTTTTAGTATAATCAAGTGCCTCTGACTGAATCTTGCCTTTATCAATCAAGAGTCTTTACCAGGTGTAAAGTACAGAAACAAGAGTTTCTTTAACTAGAAACAGTATATGTATTTGTACTGTTAATTATTTTAATGTGATTAAAGATCTTTCCTACCCATTAAGGGGAATTTGATTAGGGAAGATTTGTCTCGAAGATCCATGCCTTTTGTTAATGAGGCACTGGTTCTCAAGGTTTGTGGTACCCTTTGGTTCTAAAAAATGTATAAATACCCTGAGCTGAGGTTTTACTTTAGTGCTGTTTTTGGAAGTGTCTGTTTGGCCAGAGGAGGACTCTGGGACGCTGCTAAGGAGACATCCCCCCCCCCCACCTGGTTTTGAAAACCCAGATGCCTGTGCTTCCCTCTCTGGTAACTAGGGTCAGACAGTTGGACCTGTCTGTTGAATTATGGTCAGGGAGAGGAAGGCATGTCTGTTGATCTTTGATTTCTTTGTATTTTCTTTGAAGTTCAGGGTGCTGACTCCCTTGAACTAGGTGAATGATATACATACTTGGTTAAAAGAACAATACATGTGCTTGTTTAAAGTGATTGCTAACTCCTCAAAAGTTGCCTTTCCTTTTATAAATGCACATCTGAGAACCTGTGATAGCAAGCTCCTCATGTATGTTGGGGCGCTTACTGATACAACCACCAGTTCATAATCTCCCTCTCTCTCACCTTTCATGGCCAACCAGTGGACAAATCTTGTTGATTCTGCCTCTAATATTATTCCTCCCATCTAGTCCCTTCATATAGCCTCTACCCTATCATACAAATGGAGGACTGCACACATTAAGATCCAGGACAAACCTTAGATGTCAAAATCCAATAAGCCCTTCTTTTACAGATGAGGCAAGTTGGGCCCTAAAAGGTAATGTGTTTTGGCCACAGTTACAAACAGATAGCAAGTAGCAGAGTGGAATTTACACTCAGGACCTCTGATTCCTGCAGTTTTTCCTACCTTCCTACTATGAGGTTGGAGATGCAGGGATGGGGAGGAGAGATTTTTTTTTTTGACCTTTTCCTGAAGCAAGGTCAAGTAGACCTAGACAGTTTTTGAAACAAGCAGCTGGTCTTTTGCACTTACATGCCCACATTTCTGAAACTCTGTCCCCTAACCCAGTTGTTCTTATACTATTCTAAGTCTCTCACTCCCTTTACTACCTCTTCCAAATTAAAATTAAAAAATATGGTTTCCTTTAGCTGAGTTCTACTAGAGAAGCAGAGGACCAAGCAATCTGATTGGACTAATTTATATCAAGGTATTGATGACTGATTACTTAAATCCTCTAGAGATATTTGTAATTTTAAATGAAATAGCCAAATACATACCTCAGTTTCAGGTAATATAACAATGAAAAGGGAATAAGCATTTATTAAATATGTACATGTGCCAAGCACTGTGCTAAATGGATTTGATCCTCACAACTCTGGGATGTAGGTGCTAACATTATTTAGGCAGGCAATAGTTAATTGACTTGCCCAGGGTAACAAAGTTAGGAAGTGCCTCAGAGTGGATTTGAACTCAGGTGTTCCTGACTCTATCCATTGCACCACTTTGCTGAAGCGAATATTTCAAGCATTGTGGGAAGATATTTTGAGGAAGAGAGTCAAATAAAAAGGCAAAATGTTTCTATCTCAGAGTTTATTTACTCCTTAAACAATTATTTCCTCATTATAGTTCATCAGCCTGAGGCTAAGACAATTTAGAAGCATTATAACAGTTCTCTAAACATAAACATAAAAAAGGATTCACATATAATAAATAGTTAAATTCAATTTAACAAAAAATTTACTGTGTCTAGTATTTGAAAGGTCCACTACAGACACATGCTAGTTGTGTGACCAAGTGAGACATTTTGCTAAAGACAAAAACAAAGTTCCTGCTGTCAAGGGGTTTACATTCTACTGGGGGTAGGGGCGGGGTGGAGGATAGAAACATGTTCTACAACTATGATGCTAACCAGAGGGTAAGGAGAGGAATTAGGAAAGGCTTTGCTGTGGAGGTGATGCCTGAATTGAACCTGGAAAGACAGAAAAGTTTTCTGAGAGGCAGAGATGAAAAGCATGAGCATTCTGGGAGGCATGGAAACAGCTTACATATTTTTATGTATGACTCCTAAGTTACACACTTGAATGGGAGGGGTATGGGTGAGTATCATCAATAGAATTAGAGAACTTTGGAAAGGTAATGTGGTACAATGGATAGAGCACTGGCGTTAGAGTTAGGAACACCTGTTTTGAATCTTGCCTCACATTCTTCCTATGTGAGCCTGTGTAAGTCATTAGCTTAACCTCTGTACTTCAGATTTCTCACTTGTAAAATAAGGGGGTTGGATTCAATAACCTCCTAGATCTCTTCTAGCTCTAAATCAGTTATCTACTACAGGAAATTCAGTAGCACACACCATACAGGCAGTAGATGATGAATGGAGTTCTAGAGAAAAAAAAAGAGAGATGTGGAGTCATGTTGAAGAAATGGAAACAGAAAATGTATTTGTCTATAGATGTCTATATGTATACATGTACACTATGAGAGAAATGTAAAGCAAATCTTTGTGTGCATTTATTCTCAAAAAATTCCGTACCTAAATCTTTCTTGCCAACCCCAAAGGCAGCTAATTCAACGTATAACTAGATGAGACTTCAAGATTTCAGTTAGCTGAAGAGGGGAGGGAGGGAGGAAGGAAGGGAGGAAGGGAGGAAGGAAGGAAGGAAGGAAGGAAGGAAGGAAGGAAGGAAGGAAGGAAGGAAGGAAGGAAGGAAGGAAGGAAGGAAGGAAGGAAGGAAGGAAGGAAGGATGGTTAAGACCCTTAGAAAGGAGAGAGGGCTTAGTTTGGTAGACATTCAAATCAGGAATACAGAAGATGGAAGATGATTCAATAGAGATCAAGAAGGAAAGGATAGACAAGCAGGAGAACTAGAGGACAGCAGTGTCACAGAGGATGGGAAAAGAAAGACTGTTAACGTTATAAAAAGCTACAGAGAAACAAAGGTAAAGGAAGATGAGAACTTAGAAAAGGTCAATGAACTGTGCTGTCAAGAAGTCAATGGTAATCTTGGAAAAAGAAAATCCACTGGAGTGATGGGGCTAGAAGCCAGATGTCAAAGGTTTAGAAAGTTTTGCCATGACAAGGGAGGGGCCACGAGCAATGTTTGGTGTGTCACTGAGGTACTAAAGTTAAGTATGATGTCAAGGCTGTGAAAAGAAGAAAATAAAGCTAGAGCCTACAGGGGTGTTACAGTAGGATAGTAGTAGATGGAGAGACTAGAAGTTTCAGTAAGCACAATGAATAGGTTTAAAAACAGTGAGAGAAAAAAGATAGGAAGATGGAAAATTATGATCAAAAAGGGTGCTTTCTGAGGTAAAAATCAAGAAGATGACAAAGTTATGGTAAAATTTAGGGTATGATCATCCCTGTCAGGTTGATGGTTAAATAAATCTTCAGGTTGCTGATGAATTGAGAGAGCAGGCTTTTAGAAGGGACATCAGTATGTATGCTAAAATCCAGAAGTATGTGAGTCTCATCTAGTTAAAGGTTGGATTAGCAAGAAAGACTTAGGTACAGAATTTCTTGAGAATAAATACAAAGACTTGCTTCTCATCTCTGTAGCAAAATACTATAAAATGTGCATAAAAAGAATAGTTGTTTATTCCAGTGAGAAAACACTCTAAGATTTAGCATGACAATGAATTTAACTAAATAGTATGAGCCCTTGGCACTATCCTAATAACCATAAATTTGTTATTAACAATATCACAGAATCAATGAGGCAGAAGGGATTTCAGAAGCCCATTCGACCTATTGCCAGATGAAACTAATGCCTGTAGGATCTTTCCAATTTGAATTTTGTTCATGTCAAATGAAGAATCTATTACCTTCCAAGGCAAATCATTGCACTTTTACTTGAAGATACTTATCACTCCCTCATCACCTCTCTCCCCATTAGTCTTCCCTTAGCCAGATCTAATATCACCAGTTTCTTCAACTGAACCTCAGAGGAAATGATTTCAAGATTCTTTACCATCCTTCTAGCCCTTGTCTATCAGAGATGGGGAACTCGTGATCTTGAGGCCACATGTGGTCCTCTAGATCCTCCAATGTAGGCCTTTGATTGAATCCAAACTTTATAGAACAAGTGAAGTGGCCTTGAAGCAGCATGTTCCCCAACTGTGGGACTCTGCCCAGAACAGTCAACAATATGGGAGATGTGAGTTAACCAGGGCAGAGTATAACTGCCTCTCCTATGCATCTCAACTATGCCTCTTTTAATGCAGCTTAAAATCACAATCATTTTTTTGTTATAGTACTTAAGTGTCGATTTATTATTGAATTTTCAGCCTTTTAGAACCACCAGATCTTTTTCATATGAACTATTGCCTAGCCATGCACCACTCATTTTGTACATGGGGGTTAAAAATTTTTTTTCTCAAGTGTTTAACTTTTAAATGATGACAAGTGTTACAGTGCATGGAGTGCTACACTTGGAATCAGGAAGACCTGAATTCCAATCTGACATCAGACACTTACCAGATGTGTGAGTCTGGACAAGTCACTTAACCTCTGCCTGCCTTAGTTTCCTCAACTGTAAAATATGAATAGTAATAGCACCAACCTCCCCATTGTTATGAGGATTAAATGAAATAGTATTTCTAAAGCACTTAGTACAGTGCCTGACACATAGTAAGCATTATATAAATATTGGCTATTATTATTAAAAGCCCAAGATCTGACCTATCAGACCAGTGTTCGAGCTCTATTATTTACAAACTGTGTGATCATAGGCAAGTTGCTTAGATTTTTCTGATCCTCACGGTTCTCATCTATAAAACCACCACACCAGACCAGACAACCTTTATGATTTTAGACAATCTTCATGGTTCTTTCCAGCTCTAAACCCTATGGTACTATAACTTTCAAACAATAATACCTGAATTACCTTACAAAAAAGTACTTTGTGGGTCAAATGAAATGATGTATCTAAATGTATTGTATTTTATGAGATGATGAGATGATATATTTTATAATCCATAAAATGCTAGAGAAATGTTTTTCTCTAGCACTTTATGCTAAAAGTCCTTAAGCCTACTTACATAATCAAAAAGAATCCTAGAAATGGATGAGACTTCAGAAATCAACATAGGGTGAACCCTTTCTACAATATACCAAACAAGTAATTATCTCATTTCTCTTTGTGTTTTGTATTGTGCAAAACTCTCTCTGAAGCGGATCTGATTTTTTTTGGTATCAATCTTGTATCTTTATATAGAATTTATATAACTGAAAATTTACATAAACATACATGGCAGCTAACTTGGTGGAGCTGTTATCTTCTCAGTTTTCAAACATTTCTTTCTATACTAAGAGTTCTGAATAAAATAATTCCTTCAAATCCACATTTCACTGGAAATATTATTCTATGTGGAATGTTTATTAGAGAGATCAACCATTGTAGATTTTTAGTGATCTTGACTGTACTCCCTATTCCCCTCTGATTAGTTATTATATACTTGGGAAATAGAAGGTACATATGGTTAAAAACAAAATTAGGGTGATTTATATTTATATATATATATTTATATAGGATGTCCCCAAAATCTTAGTCCAGTTTTAAGCTTTAAAAGCTAATAAATAGCTTCTTAAATGATAATTCTAATAAAGCTTAAACCTGGACTAACATAAGTCACTAAAGCTTAAACTAGACTAAGACTTTGGGAACGAAAATTCATTTTTTAAAAGATCACATATCCCAAGACCAAAATTAAAAAGATTTTTGGCATTATCTACTACTTGGGATTAACTGTTCTACTGCTCCAATTTATTAGAATGACCAAAACTTGAAAGTATCAGGGAAAAGATCACTATCAGTGTCTCACCATCCTTAAACATAATGGATAGATCTGATTGGTGGGTATGGAAAAGTTCTCATTAACATAAATACTGGTCCTCATTTGACTAAATAGTTCTGCGTAAGAAAAACACATGAATTAAATCATATTGCCTGGAATCTTAACATAAATAAAATATCTGATAATATTTCAGAGTGACAAATTAGTCTACATACAGGCATGTGGGGAAACAGCTATGGTATAGTGGTAAGAGCACGGGATTTGTGCACAAGTGGTTTGATTACAAATGCCTGCTCTGTTACTTAGAAACAATACTGGAATTACACTCAGAGGAGCTAGATTCAAATTCCTGTGGGATTCTGAGTAGGGGCAAACTAAAACCTCTGACTGTGAGCAAGTCACAATCTTCCAGAGCTTTATTTTTCTTAAAATGGAAACAATAATAACTAAAGTACTACATTATAGGGTTAGTCTAAGAATCAAATAAGAAAGTATAAACTACAAAATGGCACATAAATAGCAGCTGTTATTATGATTTTATTCTTAAATTTAAAAAAAATTAAGTACTCAATTCTGGATGCTATTCAGTGTTTTATCTAAGAATATAAATTTATATCTACCTGAAAATCAAATGTTACCCTAACCCATAGATACAAACATGAGCTACAGTTAAAGGCTAACACACTTAAAATTAAGTGTAAGTTAGTAAGTGTTATTATAATTGGATCTGCAACTTACTTATCTGAAGTTCTGAGAAAATGAAAGAAAATAACAAAATTAATCAAATTTTTCCATTTAAAATCTCTAGGAGTGTTGTAACCAGACAGTTAAATGAAGAATCCCCTGTGGATATGCTCAACTTTAAGAAAAATGCTGCATGTGAAAATTTAAACATACAAAACACAAATGAGAAGATGATTATGATACAAAAACCATATTTTATAAAATGAACTCCTACAGAGTTCTTTTAAGTAGCAAGTTCTTATAGTACACTTGAGAGTTAATTTAAATCATTAACTACTAATTTCCGTGGTCCCTTTTGGTCCTAAAAAATATATTCTAGTTTCTCTTGACAGAGAGACTGGAGGAAAAGGAAAATCAAATATTAAGGAACCAAGAGTCAATTAGAAATAAAGACATAACATCTCCACAACAATAATGCAAGTCAAAAGGCGAAAAAAAAATCTGGTCTAAAAATCTTATTTGCATGTAACTGTAACTTTCTAAGTCAATACTAATCCTTATAGCATGAAGCAACGTGAAATTTTTTTGGCACAGCTTTTGTGCAAAGTGAGCTGTAACACTTGAGTTAAGAACGTCACTTTTCAATAAGCTTGTTATTTTTCTTTCATTCCAGGGGAAATAAATGTAGGGGGTTCAGCAAGAGGAGAAAAATTAGCAGTGGGACGTTACTTAAAATATTTTTTATTAAGCAAAAGCTAAAGGCCTTGTTAGCATGAGAGCTGAATTTCTATTAGCTATATCAAAGTGAAAATCAAATATCTAAAATAGAAAACTAAAAACATTCTGACTTGATTTGTATGATTAACCTGTTTGAATATCCTGCCCTTAAATCAAATAATTACCATTAAAAATTGAGCAAATGTCATAAAAAGACATCAGTACGACAACATATAAATATGTAAGTATAATAACAAGCATTCATGAGAAAAATTCACTTATTCTATTTGGTTCATGAATTTCCAGCTTAATGCATGGCAAACTATGACTGTAAAGCTAACTGCCAAAGTTAGCTGAATGAACTAAGAATATATATTATAAGTATTTTATGGGTGTAGAAATAAGGGTATTTTCCCTAAGTTGTTGCATATATCACCCTCTCAGAGTTGCAGGCATATTTCTGGTACTTACGCTAACACAAAAATATGAACCATTTTCACATGGATTAACACCCTGCTGACTGTCAGCTTGTAGAATTACAAGCATAATTTCATTCCAATTTCAAACCCATGGTAATATGCTGGTGTGAGTCAGGGTTGGACCACTATATCCTCCTACTTAGTTTCTCAGGAAAGAGTAACTACAAATATCCCTACATACATACACACAAACATGGACTTCTGAATTTCTCTTTTCTCAAACACTATCCCTGAAGTCAAAGCAGTGACCACACTAGAGAAGACATGCATAATACTAAACATACCACGTTTTAAATTACATTATATTTCTAAATTTTGTTTGCAGTGTCTCTCATTTTAATGATAAACTCTTAATAAGATTTTCTTTTTAGCTCAAAATTTTATAGTCTACAATTAAGGTCCCAAAAGATTATTGAAGAAGTATTTGCTGACTGATTTTGTGCGTACAGAACTACTTAGTATTCAAAGATAACATATTTTACTGATATCCTGATGTGCAAAACAAAAGGACCAAGTCAGGTTAGCTATGAAATCATCCTAAAATAAAATTAATTAATTTGATTATCAATTTTAAGTTATTTAGATCCTTTTTCAATTTCATTAATGCAGAGTAACAATTACTCTATAAACCAAACAAAAGAATTTTTAGAGGTTATAGTAACTTTTTGTCACTAAAGGCCTCATTTTCCTTATCTGTAAAATAGGGATAATAATAGTAACTTCCAGGACTGTTGTGAGGATCAAAGGAGATAATAATTGCCAAGTGCTTAGCAATGAGCCTGGTACATTGTGTGTGTGTGTGTGTGTGTGTGTGTGTGTGTGTGTGTGTGTGTGTGTGTGTGTGTGTGTGTGTGTGTGTACACACACACATATACCATTATATACATATATATGTATAAAACAATATATAAATGTTAGATATAATTATTATTCTTGTTCTATCTGACGAAGTGTGTTCTTTGCCTCAAGTCCTATAAATATGCTGGGACAGAAGAAACACTATGAGGTCAGTGATTATTGCTGGGTCAATTTCTCTAATCCCAGGTTTCTGTTCAGTGCCCAGTGAGAAATCATGGGGAATAACAAAGGTTTTTGTGGTTCCTCAATCAATGATATACTCCTTTGCTTGGAGAATATGATATTCACATTTTCTACTATCCTTGAATGATGATATGACAGTATTTCTAAGATGTACTGTTAAAAATGAGAAATTCCTTTACAGGGTGAAATATTATGTAAGAACCTCAGCTTCTGCTAGAATCTTAGCAATGTCAAACCAGGTATATTCAGGGAAAGTTGAAAGGCTTTTCTGTCAGAGTCAGAAGAGAAACTGTCAATTTATTAAAAGCAGCTACAAACTGGTCTTTATACATAAAGAAAAAGGATGTGAGGTTTTAAAACTTTGTAGCAGACAATACTATTAGCATAAAGGAACTTGGTCCTTTCCTTTCTTTTTTTTTTTTTTTTTTTTGAGAAATACCTAGTTTACTCTAAGAGATAGAGAGGTTTTAATATTCAAAACGGTCTTTCACACTTTCAGAACTTCGTATTAAAGCTACATTTTAAGAACCCTACCATAGAAACATTTTTTCCACTACACAATGAATTACAAAAAGTAGCAATGAATAAAAAAAGGTATGGATGAGCGGGAAATGAGGAAATAGCTTTGTTTAAAGAAGGGGAGAAGGAGCTGAATTCATTTGGGAGGGTACTCTGGGTTGTATATTCCTGATTTGAAGACCAGAGTGCATAGCTGTGGCAGCATAAACAGCTGCTTTCAAGCACATCTGTAAGCCATTAGGAGCTTGGACCAAAGGTTTTGCTGAAGAAAGGCATCTGCCTCAATAAGGTTTTGGAGAATGCTCTGTTATTGCTTGTGGAAGTAGGAGGAAAGAATTGGACTAATTATGGATGAAATAATAATGTCACAAAGCTTACATAAAAACAGTATTAATATTAAGTGCCCTCCCAACTATTAATAATCAACATCAAAAGGAACACTACATGGTTTAAGTAAGAAAAAAACCTACTTCAAAGGGCACTACAATGTTCACTACATAATTCAGATCAAAGAATGTGTTACATAATCTGAAAAGTGTCCATGAAATACCAACTACATCCAGGTACTTCATGTATCAACTTGGTATCTCCAGGTCCCCAGGACACAAAGGAAAAACAACACAGTTATCTACTTTCAGAGGGATTACATCTGAAAGCAAAGTGATGAAGTAGAAAGAATGCTAGAAAAGCAGTCAAGTGAAAAGAGATTCAAATCAAATGGCCCACTAGCTGTGTGTCTTTGGTTAGGTCCCTCTACCTCTCCCAGTGGAAGTTCATTCATATGGAAAAAGGAAATGAGAGTAACTACACCACCCACCTCAATGAGCTGGTAAGAAGAAAGTACTTTTAAAAAGCATTATTCAAACGTGAGTTCCCCAATACAATAAAAATTGTATATGGGAAATATTGAAGAGTTTTAAGTAATCTCAATTTATTCTCTGGCACAAACATGAACATCTCACTAATCAACCTAGTTCTCACCCTCTTGTATTTCAGCCAACTCACTCCATTACTCATTAAATGAACTACATGATTGTAAGAGTACCATGCAAATGTAAAGCAACATATATAAATGCTTGTTGATTTTGTGGGTTGATTTTTTATTCTCTGATTGGGCAAATAAATTCAATGTCTAGGCCCCAAGACTGAACAGCAACATATACTTTTCAGTTTTCCTAACACCCCCATTGATTAGGCACCCTACTTGATTAGGCATCCAATTGAGTTAATCTACCCCTAAAAGTACAGGCTGGGAGGGTGGCATGGCATATAAATAAATAAATTTAAGTTACTGAGCTATGGCATCAAAGAAGGAATTCAGATCAGATAAAACATTCTAGAAAAATTAAAACGAATATTTAGAACCCAAATATTAAAAGACATACAAAGAGAGTAAAGAAAGCAAAATCAGGCCAATACTCACACCAAATATATCTCTGTAAAAGAAAAAAATCAGAAAGTAACATGGAAGCAAATCAATTCAGCCAACATTTATTAAGCACCTCCTATGTGCACATCTCTAGGTGCTAAGTGATGGGGATACAAAGATAAACATGAAATATTCCACTCCCAAGTACTTTAATTGCCTACAAGGAAGATACAATATACATAGAGATATGTGGGTAGAAAGTTAAATAAAGTAATTTCAAGAAGGAGAAAGTATTAAGAACAAAAGGGATAAGGAATGGCCTTAGAAGGTGGTTTCTGAGTTGGGCACTGAAGTATGCTGGGGATACTAAGATGAGGGGATAAGGAGAGAGTGAATTCATTCCTACACTTCTGCAGAAGTATGGAGGTAAAGAACAGCCAAGTTAGATTAGAAAAGAAAATTGTAAATGGGGAGTAATAAGAAAATAAAAGTGGCAGATGGAAGCCTTATTTCAGAGAAGCCAGGCTGAGATATTTATATTTTATTCTAAAGAAAATAGGGAGCAATTGGGCATGCTTAGTAAGGGAATGGCATGGTCAGACCTGTGTGTTTACAAATATCAATGTGGCAGATGAATGGATTCAATAGAAGAGGGCCTGGAAGCAGGAAGACCAATTAGGAGCCAGTGTAAAACTAAGTGAGAGTTAATGAGTGCCTGAACAAGGAGAGTAGCTATGTGGATGCAGAAAAGGAAACGGGTAGAAGAAATGGTAAGGAGGTTTTATATTCATAATATTCATATTCATAACAATATGAATCTGACTAGAATTCTGAAACTGACTGGAAAATGAAATTATAAATTGATGGGATATGGAGCAGTGGTTACTAAGTTTAGAATCAAAATGTTTTTAAAAAACATACTACAGCAATTTTATTTATTAAAACATTAAGTATACTGTACTGACATATAGCTAGGAGAGTTGCTAACAAAATATTAGTGTGGAGAAGGTTCTAAAAAAGCAATGTCTCTAAAAGATCAAGGTTATGGTGTAAATATTTTATAACCCACAGAAAGTTATTAGCTCAACTAGAATTATAAGGAAGCCAATTTATATTTACAATAAACTATACTGTTTACAAAGAACATTCCCTAGAATGTATTATTTAAAGAGTGCTAGAAAAGGAAGCAGTGATCACAAAGAACCAGTACAGTTTCAGCAAAAAAGAGGTTAAGCCAAACTGAATCCTTTTTTAACAAGATTACTCAATTGGTATGTCACAAAAATGCTAGACAGTTTACCTAGATTTTGGCAAAGTGATACAATAAATTTGATGTTCTTTTTGCAAAAGATGCAGATGTATGGACTAGACAATACTATAGTTAGTCGGATTTGGAAGCAACTGAAGAGCGGGAATCAAAAGGAAGTCATTAATGGTTCTGTGTCAAGCTGGAAGATCTTCAATAGAACACTGTTTTGTCCTGTGCTTTCTGACATCTCTATCAGTTATCAGGACAAAGGTATGTATGACATTCTTACTAGATTTTTAGGTGGCACAAAGTTAACACCTAGATGTCCAACTCATGGCCCAAACTGAACCTGACATGCTAGAAAACTGGACTGTGGAAAAACTGATATTGTATAAAGACTGCTAGATTTAGAAACAAAAGCTTTGGGTTTGAATTCTGGCTCTGCAACTTTTTTCTGCATGATCAAGAGGAAACCTCTCTAGGTCTCAGTTACTTCTTATGTAAAGTGAAAGAAGCTGATTCAGTGACCTCTAGGATCATATTATATTGTTGCTACAGGAACGAAATAATCTAATGAGCTCTTGATTTGCATAAAAAAAGGCATAGCTTCCATGAAAAGGGAAGTGATGATTGTTGTGGTGAGACAGTATCTGGAGTCTTGTGCTTAATTCTAGATACCATGTTTTAGAAAAAACATTGACAAGGTACAGATCAAAAATGGTGAAAGAACTCAAGCACGTGCCATATAAGGACTGACTGATGAAATTATGAATGTTTAATCTGGAGAAGGGAAGACTCATGGACCTGATAACCATCTTCAAGCACTTGGAAAAAAATTCTTACATTCTGTTTAGCTCCAGAATGCAGAATGGCAAACGGGGTAGAAGTTGAAAAGATATAAATTTAGAATTCATGTCAGATAAATTGTACTAATAATGAGAGTGATTCAAAGATGAAATGGGCTGCCTAAAAAAGTAGTAGATCTCCAACTGGAGGCCTTTAAGTAGAAACTAGTTGATCACTTGCTGTGCTAACCTAAAGATTGAGGGATTGGGGGTGGGAGGTGGGGAGGGGGGGGGTCAGGAAAACCCTCATTTATCTAGATGACCAGAGGTCCTTTTCAAATCTGAAATTTTGTGATATATGAAAATAGGGAGATAGGAGAAGGCTACATGGAAGTAAGTACTGAAGATGAGAAGTTTGTATTTTATCTGTTGACAACAGGCAGGTTAGAGGGAAGTGAGGAAGGGAGTATGGTATCAAAAAACTGAAGTCATGTAAAGTCAATCAGCAAAATGTTCTTTTTTTACTGATCTTACTTTTTTACGTTACTAACTTGTCAATACGTTTTTAACCTTTTTGAGATGATCTCACACTCAGAAATCTTGATCATTATTACCATTGTTCCCTCTGATGCTATGATCTGAAGTACAATCATGCTGTATAAGAACAATAAACTACGAAAGGCTAAATATACTTAAATGGGGTTTGGTATTGTAGAAATACATACAAGGTCAACCTGGGATATTTACAACTATGTGCAATAACTACAATACTGCATGTCAATTAGGCATACATGGCAAACCATTATGACTACTTTGACACAGTAACCAAGCAATCTCACTGGCAACTGGAAGGAGGGGAGAGGGAACTGGGCAGATCGGAAGGCTGCTGAGACCCTCTAAGTATCTCATGATCTGGAGCTCAGGAGCCCAAGTCTTTTTACTTCCATGACAAAGACCGCTCTTTGCCCCTAGGCATTGGGAGCTGGGAGAGCATAGACACCAGGGTTTGGAACTGTCTTCCTTAGTTTATTCTGTAGTCGTTCTCACTTTCTTTGACAGACAAAGAAAACTGGAATTTAGTTGGTTAGACCAGGGACTCCACAAAGCCAGCTAGTGAAAGAGCACTCCTTACCCCTTTGAATTACTGCCTTAGCTCAGGGGATGGGGAGAGGGGAGAGAACAGGAGACAAATTTTCCATCAGCCTCATTCTCTACCTTTCTGTTCTTACAATCACCCTCATCTCAACATTACTCCCTGCCCACTCAACCCCCCCTTTGATTCAGTGACACTGGCTTCCTTGCTTTTCCATGAACCAGACATTCTACTTGACGGTTTTAAGAATTTTTTCTGACTTTTTGCCATGAATGGAATGCTCTCCCTCCTTATCTCTGTTCTCTTGGTTTCCTTCAAGTCCTAAAGTTCCATCTTTCTAATGACTTCCCCCTGCGAATTATTTCCTATTTATCCTGTATGCAGCTTACATGTACACTTTTGTTTGCTTGTCTCCGCCATCAGACTGTGAACTTCTTGGGGACAAGGTACTCAGCACAGTAGTGGCATACAGTAGAACCTTAATAAATGTTGACTGACCTACCCACCTCCTCCAAGGTTCCTAATTCTCCTCCTAAAGGTTTCCTAATTCTTCACAACTCCTTCCTACTTCATAAAACGTCCCTACGTATCTTGGTTGTGCTTTCCCTCTTCTCCTTCGAGTTAAAGGAAGAAAGCTAGAGGGCAATAAATGTTCCTTTCTTACCTACCCTATCAGAAACTTGTTCTAAGCACAAGGATTTAAGAGAGGATACTCTGCTCAAACATCTTTCCAATTCATCTGAAATTCTACTAACTGGAAATGTACTGGGTGAACAGTTTAACCACATACCCCTGTTAACATAAAGGGAGATAGAGAGTAACTACCAATGATTCTCATTTGCAATTAGCTTAATTAGAATATTTTTCTCCTACAAATTATCATATATTCATAAAGGAGGTGAAAATAGGAGTGTTAATTTGGGGGATGGAGAGGATTCTCTCTAAGCTATTGTTGGTTTTGTCTCCTCTGCTCATCTCAGAGACTAAATTCAGCTGACGTGAACTCTTGACTTCTATGCCTTGCCTAGAATTGTATCCATGCAAAACAATCAGAAAAACAAGGGCATGGCTTTGGGTTCTTGTGCATAACAAACAGAAGGGGTAAAGAGGATTATATTCTCCTGAGCTTTGCTAGGTATACTAAATAAAAATTAGAATTAATTCTCATTTCAAGAATAAACCTTTTTTTGAAAATCAAGTTATTTTACAGAGAAAGCTGCAAAAGATTTGGTCACAATTCCAACAACAGATTATAAAAATGATCCTAAAATTATGTACTGAGTCCCCATATCCCCCTTTAACCTTTTCTTTGACCACTTTTTTCATGGCCTTAAATCAGAATCTTTCAGCCCTTATTTTCATCACTGTAATTATAGTCACTGTACTGCATAATGGCAAATTCGCATAAATTATACCTATTCAACTTTTACAAACTGAATCCCTCAAAGTATCCTATTTAAATCTTTAAAAAAAATTCCTGAGCAAATGTAGATGTGTTCCTTCTTTAAAAAGCAAAACTTATCCATTTCTATGTTGTATTTTTAATAGTTTTGATCTGGTCCTTTATTATTAATAACAGCTTCTTTATAATAACATTTAGACTTAACAGTCTCTGATTTCTTAAGTAGTTTCTGTTTCTTTTCCCAAATGAAGGAATTATAATACATATTTTCTACTCTGTATTATTTGAATTCCTAATAAGTTGCCAAACGTATGCAACAAGAACTTTTTATTTTATTTCCCTTGCTGATGTCTAAAGAATTCTGGGATACAATTCAAGTGAACTTGGCACATTAACAACTTTTTAATAGTTCTAATTTCTTTGTTATCAGCTCCAATGCTTCCCAATAGTAGTCTAGAAAGGATCTTACATTTATGAGAACTATTTCAGTAGAAATGAGTACAAAGTAAGCATTAACTCTGACTTTAATACAACTGGTAATCTTGGCAGGCAAAACCAATCAGGAGTATCAGTTTATTTGTGCCAAAGGCTTTTTAGAAATCATCTTGAGTTTTAAAAGATCATCTATTCAATCAGTTTTTAAAATTTGAGAATCAATAGGTCTATTTGGAAAAGGCACATCTTTGACATAAGAGTAAAAAAACATTAAAAATCTTAAAATGAAAAAATACAAAATAAGATAAAAAATTTTTAATCTTGATTCTATAAAATCTCTTTATAAGAGTGAGCACTAATTAAATGTTTTTTTCTAATTAGGCAAATTTAATAATTAAAAAAATGAAATTGGAATGTCACAGCAGTATAAGGGGGCAGCTAGGTGGTACAATGGATAAAGGATGAGTGAAGAAGAAAATAAGTTCAAATTCAGCCTCAAACACCAGCAATATGACCCGGGCAAGTCGCCTGCCCCTGTTTGTCTCAGTTTCCTCATCTGTAAAAAGAAGTCGAGGAGGAAATGGCAAACCATTCCAGTATCTTTGCCAAGAAAACACCAAATGGGGGTTACAAAGAGTAGAACACTACTAAAACTGCTGAACAACAACAGCACTATAAGGAAATGGATTTACACACACACACACACACACACACATGCACACACATTAATACACGCACACATACACACACATTTATAAACATATACACACACACGTATAGTTCATGAAATGGAGGAGACCTGTATGAACAGTTTAGTATAGCAGAAAAAGCATCTAGTCAGAGGACCGAGGTTCAAATTATGACTCTACCATTCACTATCTTGGGTAGGTAAATTACTCAATCTCTGAGTTCCCTAATCTGCAAAATGAGCGAGTTGAATTAAATGGCCTTCATATATGGCCTCTTCCTGCTCTAACTCTATGGTTCCATGATATTAAATGATACAAAGTAAAACAAAAAAATACACACATAGATTACAATATGTAAATAAAGTCAATGTTAAATGCAAAAAAGCAGATGAAGTAGGAACCACCTTGTTAAGGTTGAAGCATATAGCTTACCTTTAACAAACAGAAGTTACCAAAGTAAAAGTTGCTAAAAGCTAAAAGTTGCACTATGGTTTGTTTGGTTTTTTTTGCGGGGGTGGAGAGTGGGAAGGGGAATGCTTTGTAATCTATTTTTTGGGGGGGGAGGGGGAGTTGCCATTAAGACAAAATTCAACAATGATAGCACACTTTCCTATCCAAATAAATTAACATGAGATAATGATCACAGAAGGAAATTGAAAGCACTAGAGCATGTGTCCCATTGTATCTTCTTTTTTACTTTCCAGGAAACATACAGCTTTCAAATATTCAATGCTCACAACATTTACCTGATGCATTCATTAAAGAGCACCAAAAATGTGGTCATCACAACAGGAAAAACAACACACTAGGGAATGTGAATCTTAGGTTTATGAAGTTAAAGACTAGAGCTGGATATTAATGCTCCCTACTACTTGCTGTTCAGGTAGATGACATGACTAGAAGGTACCATCTGATCACCTGAAATTATAATATGGGAAAGATATCAGATAGACAAGATCATGCTGCTAGGAATGGATAGCTGAGTTTAAAGTGTCACTTTGTTCTTACGTATCCCTTTTCATGATCTCTATGAGACTCTACTGTTAGATTATAAACTCCATGAGGGTAGGAACTTGGTCATTTTTCATCTCTTTCATCTGCTTAATTAATGAGAATCACAGGATCTCAGAATGGTAGTGATTTCCGTTCACCTAGTCCTACCTGTACCTTAACAGGAATCTCCTCTACAACATCCCCCAAAAGTCAATCAGTCTACATTGGAAACCCTTCTTGAAAGAAAAGTCATTCCTTCTTGATGCACTCTCTTCTATTTCCTGACAACTAACTGTTAAATTATCTCCTTTTTGTTAAGCTGAAGATCTGCCTCTTTGGAACTTCCAACAAATTCTATTTAGTCTGTTTGTTTAAACTAAATACAGGTAATTATTAAACCTTCTAACCTTGTTATTAGTTGTCTTTTACTTCAGTCATGTACTTTTAAAAATTCTTTTAAGGGCACATGGGCCAGTTTAAAGACTAGCTTAAAAGGCTTTTAGTGTAACTAATAATAAATTTGTATCAGTAAACTAGAGTGTTTAATATCTAATCAGTATTAGACTTGATAACTGGTAAGAACATTGATAGTCCTGACTGTAACAACTTTTTTTTATTAGATAACAATGACCAGCAGGACTCTATACCACTTCAATTACCCAATAATTTCCACTAAACTTATCAGTAGTTTAATGAATGATCTGGTTAATCTGATCTGACTGGACTCCAAAACAACTAGAAAGCATTTTTATACCTCTCATTGAACTCTGGGATTAGTCAATCACATTTTTAAATATTTAGTTATATACATCCCCAATGGAATGATTATAGCACCAATAGTTGGCAATAGTAAAATAAAAAGATAATGGAGCCATGATGATGCCATCAAAATAAATAACTAACTTGAATATTAGGTTTCAAAAATCCTTAACATTTTGAAAAGTCAGCGTCAAAAATCTTAAAAAAATGACCACATCTTTATTGGCCTGGAGGAGAAAAGAACACCAAAATGAGGAAAACTTTTGGTTATTTAGGATTTCCCTTTCCTGTGTAGCTATACATACCACAAATATAGCTACACATACTGCAAAATTCACTTACAGGATTTTTTTTTGGTCTGACAGTCTTTATTAAAGACTGTTTTGACAATAAAAACAGTATTTGCTTTAGCAGAATAAAATAAAATTCAAGACAGCCGTGCTTTTTCATATAGAAACTGTGTGAAAAGGCACCAATTGTTACAATAAGAAATTTTGCAAATGCTCATTCCTTAAAGTTTCAAAACAATACACATTATATAGTATCAACACTCAAAATACTTGAGAATACAGAGTTTAAAAGAAAAATTAAAGTCCAATGTATTGGAGAGAATTACACATGAAATACAATGATTCACTAAACTACCTCTTGTGAAACATTTTTGCTAATGCCATAATCACTTAGAAGTACACCAGAACAGTCAGGAACATGAAGGATTTTAAAGGATAACGTCATCACTCAAACAAAGATAAAATAATTCTTTGGGAAGGGAAAAGAAAGCATCTTGCTTTTCACATGTCAAATTTCCATTTGGCTTTTTAAAAAATGCTTTAAGTTAAACTAATCACATGCAATTCTGTGTCATTAAGGACCTCATATCATTAATATGAGATTTCTAAAATCTTTAACAATGTAAGCCAGAAACCAAGTGCTCCATTTTACATTTGGAAAATCTAAAATATGGAAGGAATTAGTTCAACTATGCTAACAGTGACTTGTGTGCCACAGCTGGCAAGACTATGTCTCTTTTCCCTTATCAAATGCTCTAGATGCTTCATAATGTAAGCCTCTACTTCATATTTCAAAAAAAAAAAAACCAATATATTTCTATGTTTTTCTTTTAAAAAAAGAAAATAAATAAAATGTACTCACTGTTGCAGTACTTCCTTTCCCTTCTTGATGGAGCTCACCCAATGACAGGCAGCTAAGGTAGTTGTTTCAGGCCAAGGTGTCAAGCTCTTGCCAGTAGTTCCCTCCTTTAATGGAACTGGAAGCTCTATAACACCAGAGTGTTTCTCTCAAGGAGACAGCTCAACTTCACTCTTTTCCTAGAGGAGTGATGGTGAAACCTACTGCACATGATGCTGGAACAAGTGGTATGAGGTCCAGTGAAGTCCTGGGGAATTAGGATTCAAGGGACTAGGAATGGGGGAAGAACATCCATATGCTCCAATAGGTACCACAAGTCAACAGAGGTGCAGATAAACAAAGGAAATGGAAGAAGACACCAAGAGGAAGAAGGCCAAAAAGATACAATGATGAATTAGAAATAACGAACCAAGGAAAAATAATAACTGAGAAGATGAAAAAGGAACAGCATTTAGAAATGACTGGAGACAAACACATGCAAGACTGAAAAGAGGGAAAGCACAACAGATGGCCCATTATGATCTGTAGTCAGAGTGTATCAAAAATCCATTTGTAGCCCTTAACCTCATCAAGATTCACCATCACTGCCTGTAGAAGAGGAAAGTTACACTGAGGGAGCTCCATCTAAAAGGGATTAAAGTCTACAGCACAATGAGCAACATTTATTTTTTCATCCTTCTTAAGAGTGTATTTGAAACTTAGGAAATGCATCAGAAATAAAGATAGCATTAGATTAAAAAAAAAAACCCAGCTAAAGAGGATGCCTCCTGAGAGTTAAACAGGACTAGAGAAAACTCAAGAACACTGACACTAAATTATATTCTTGTTCAATGGGCATAGCTATGGGAAAATGAGTCTTATTCACTTTACCAAAAGCTTGGGGAAAGAAGAATTTGCTGCATTTTGTAGGTATTTTCAAGGAAGAAATATACAGAATTCTGAAGCTACAATTTTTCAAACACTGTATACATCTTAATTTCATGAAGTTTAGCAGAGTTTGTGAAAAAAGAAAATTTTCATGCAACAAGTGATTAACAATACAGGAATCCTTGGAATAAGAGAATATGCTCAAGTCAAAAGAAATGTGTTCCCTTGGCAACTCCATACCCTTTGAAACTATAGTTTTTTACCACCTCCATTTTTCAGGAATTACATTAAAATTTCTCTGAGAGAGAACATCATAATTGAATAAAAATCAATCTAAGTGGACCAAAATTTACTTCTTACTTTTCCAGTTCCATCAACTCAGAATTCCATATATTGGGTTGCTATTTATCAAAAGAAACATGATTTTAGTTCCTTATTTAGAAGAGGAATAATAATATATCTAGTGCTACAGTCCCACATATTTAAATAAATCTAACTAAAAGCAATTTCATTTAAACAAGAAACAGTTCATTCTATATTCGTCTATTGGGTTTTACAGAAAATCAGGTTTTTACCCTGCTACCTAAAATGTCATAAATATGTCAGAATCATTCATCTTAAGCTATTTTATAGATTACACTTGGATGTCTAAAAATATGAGTAAAGTCACATAAAATATAGCTTTAAAAAGAAAGATCACCCATCTGAGGTAATACCTTGAAATTCTAACAAATGAAGAAGGGAGCTGTCCTAACCTAAGGAAATGAAATATTCAATAATGGTACAATAGTGTATCATTAGACCGCAGATTTACAACTAGAAGGGATCTCTTACAGGTTATCTAGTTCAGAGGTGTCAAAATTTTGCCCAAAGAAGATTAAAATATAAATGGGAAATGTTTAACAAAATAAATAAAAACTCAATACAACATAATGTTAATTTATGGTTTTCTAAGTCAATATGCAGCCAGAGGAATCCCTTTTCCATTTTAGTTTGACAACACTAAGCTAGTTCATCAAAGATTCCATTTTACAGATGAGAAAACTGAGACCTAGAGAAGTTAAGTGACTTCTCCAAGGTCATACAGCTATTAAGTTAACAGGACCAGGATATGAACCCAAGTTCTTTGATTCTAAAAAGATTATCTGTCTTAATTACTATATATAGATATTCTGAGAGGATGGGAGGAAAAGAATTTGGAACTCAAATTTTAAGAAATGAATGTTAAATTTTTTGAAAATGTAACTGGGAAATAAAATAAATATTAACATATTTTAAAACATACATAGGCATTCTAACAAATGAAGGGGGAAGTCATCTTACTTTGGGAAAATATAAAATATATTCAAAAGAGTTTTATTATTGATCACTATTTCACTGCAACTGAATATAATTCAGAGACTTTAAAATCCAGAAAAACCTTTTTCTAATGCATTTGTGTAGTAGAGTGCAAAATGTATTTACAATGTATAATAACAACAGACCTCTCTGGCTCATATTCTACGGAAAAAGGAATTCTGCTATTAGTAAATCCACAGGAGAGCTACTGGAAAGGTAGGACAGGTACAAAAAATCCAGCTATCTGGATTACAGCAATGAGAAGCTAGCATTGACATACTGCTTTAACGTCTGCAAAGCATTTTAATATTATCTCATTTAATCCTCCCAACAACCTGGTGAAATGGGTGCTATCACGACTGCCATTTTAAAGACAGAAGAACTAAGATGGAGAGAAGTTATGCCCAGGGTCATACAGCTAAGTGCCTGAGGAAGGATCTGAATTTGGATCTCGCTGACTCCCATTCTAGAACTCTACATTCTTACATTGTGTGCGATGCTATTTAAAACAACTAAACCATACTTTTTCAAAACTTTGTAAAAATGATTTGAGAAAAATGTATTTCATTTAAATGATTAAAGTAGTCCATTTTTCTTAGTCTAATTAGAGGAGTAACATAAAATTGTACATGGTGCAGGTAAGATGAGAAGCAGGTAAATTTTTGCACTAGGTTTGAATTCTTTATATGAGAGAGAACTTGGAGAGGTAATGAAAAGAGTGTTCAACTTAAAAACAAAAGAAAAAGAGTTGAAGTCTTGTTACTTACTAGCTGTGTAACTTGACAAATCCTTTGCCCAGAGTCTTAGTTTCTTCCTCTATAAAATGGGGATAATTATCTACCATATAAAGTATTTTGTAACTTTATTGTGTAAACATGAATTGTTATTACTTTAATTAAATATTTCTCTACATAGTGGATGTTTTGACATACTGGATACAAATAGGGGCTAAACCTGTGATTTCATGGTTATAGTGGACTCCTGCTCCCAATGCAGCCTGGAACCTTCTATGAAACTTAGGGTCTCAAGAGTCCTGATTCTTCTCAAAGCATCTGCTGCCTTTAAAACCAATGACTACCCTGTTTTCTTGAATGTTCTCTATCCTGAATTTTTGTAACACTATTCTCTCTTGATCGATTCCTTACCCAACTGAACGCTTCTCAATTTCCTTTGCTGGCTAATCATCAATATTATATCCCATGACTGTGGGTATTCCCCAAGATTCCATCCCGAGCCTTCTCTTCTCCCTCTGTATTCACTCTTGGTAATCTCATCGGCTCCTATGGGTTTAACTATCCTCTTTATACAGCCCTCCTTTATCCCCTTTATATAGTTCCTTCTCTAGGTTTCAGTTCTGGATTACCAGTTGCCTATCAAATATTTCAAACTGAACATGCCAGAGACATTTTGTACTCCAGGTCTAAAATTGAATTCATCCTCTTTTCCCCTAAATCCCTCCCTCTTCCAACTATTCTTCCAGTGTTTCAGGTTCATAATTTGGCCTCATTACAGACTCCTCATTATCCCTAATTAGTGGCAAAATTTTATTGTTTCTCCCTTCACATCTCCCACATCTATGG
Organism: Notamacropus eugenii; assembly: GCF_028372415.1. Taxonomy (NCBI): domain Eukaryota; kingdom Metazoa; phylum Chordata; class Mammalia; order Diprotodontia; family Macropodidae; genus Notamacropus; species Notamacropus eugenii. The sequence continues at coordinate 281,226,696 of NC_092877.1, forward strand.
CCCCACCCTACCTTTCTAATTTTCTTACTCACACCTTACACAGCCCCCTCTTTCCCCTACACACACACACACACACACACACACACACACACACACACACCCCATACTTTGTGATTCAGTGACATGGCACCTCTGCTTTTCCTTACATTAGACACTTCACCTCCTGACTCTTAGAAATTTCACTTGCTGTCCTCCATGTCTAGCATCTTCTCCCTCTTTGTCTTCACCTTCACTTCCCTGGCTTCTTTCAAGTCTCAGATAAAATATCACTCTTGGCAGGAAGCCTTTCCCAGTGTCTTAGTGTCTTCCCTCTGTAGGTTATCTACAATTTACCTTGTATATATCTCGTTTGTACATAGGTGTTTGCATGCTGTCTCCCCCGTTAGACTATAAACTCCTTGAGAGGAGAGATTTTCTTTTCCCATTCTCTGTATTTCTCAGCATATAGGAAGTGCTTGATGTGTGTGGAATGACTGACTCTCCCTCCAACTTCTACCCCCTTCTCCACCGATGTAACTACCATTGCAGTTAAGGCCCTCATTCTCTCTCACCTAGACTTTTGCAAGTCTCCTAATTTTTCTTTCTGAATTAAGTCTTGAACCATTCTAGCACATACTATACACTTCTGCTGAAGTAATTTTCTTTTGTGCATGTGACTCTACTATTCAATCAACTTCAGGGGCTTACTACTCCTTCTAGAATAAAATGTAAACTCCTCTGTTTAGCTTTTAAAGGTCTACACAAAATGGTACCATCTATACAATACTGTCTCCTTTCCAGCACTATTATCCATAATTATCAAATGAGATTAATTATAAAACGCTTAGCAGTGACTGGAACATAATTGGTACTTAATAAATACTTGTTTCCTCCCTCTTCTACACTCTGCCCTCCAATCAAACTGGCCTTTTCCTGACTCCTCACTCACATCACACCATCTTCCATCTTCTTGCCTTTGCAATGGCCATCCCCATACCTGGGATATACTCCTTCCTTTCCTCTCCCTCGTAGGGTAGAATTTGAGGTACCATTTTTAACATGAAGCCTTTCCTGATTTCCCCCACCTATTAGTCTCTTTCCTCATGATTTACCTTTTATTGAGCTACTATGTGAGTATATGTATTAACTTATATTTATGTGTGTGTGTATATATGTATGTATGTATTTTATATGTACTTGTCACCCTGTTAGAATGTAAGCTTATTACAAAAAGGCAGTTTCATTAATTCTTTGTGCCCCTGTGCCTATATGCCTGGCACAAAGTAGGTACTTAATAAATACTTGGTGATTAATTGAGAATTGAATAGAGCTTTGAGAGGATAATCCAAGGGGTCACATGACTAGTGTGTATCAGAGGCAAGAACTGAACCTGAGTTTTCTTGGCTCCAAGATTAGCACTCTACTCTCTACTTGATTATGCAGAATATATCTTTTTTACAACAGTGATTTGCAAACCTTGTATAGTTCTGGAATCCACGGGCTTCCTTTTTTTAGATTATGCCCTAGAATCCTAAATCCTAATGCAGCATTTGTGAAGGGAAGTACTGGAGAATCAACACATAAAATATATGTATTTGCCATGATCCAATAAATTTTTTCCCAAGGAAAAGACCATAAACATTTTATGTCAACTGCAAAGCTTCATGACCCTTTTGGTTCTTCTTTGTTGTGAACTTGAAAACACATTTAATATTTATAATTAGTTCTTCCTCCTCCTCCTGCCACTCCCATACCTCTTCTCCTAGTGATACAGCACTTTAAAGTTCTATTCACAACAATCCTAGGATCTAAAGAGTGCAAGTGTTATTGTTCCTATTTGACAGAGGAGGAAACTGGGGCTCAGATAATGGATGCAGCACAACAATACTAAATGTTGGAGAGCATCAGTTTGGTGACTCATTCATATAACTCCTTCTACTACAATGCAATGCTTCTGAACAATAATAAGACTCTGGAGTTTTAGAAGACAACACTTTAGACAGATTATGGAGGCAGGGAAGGATTAGTGGCTTACCCAAAGCATAGTCTGGACAGTAGCGCAGTCAGGCCTGGAACTTAAGTGGCTGAACTCCTAGGCCAGAGCTTTGCTACTTTAACTGCATACTTCAGCTAATCAAGAGTAACCTCTTCAAGTACTTATAGTGGAAAATATTAAGTATTTTACTGATATCAACTGTTTTAAGTACAAAAATTTAAGATCAAACATACTCACTAAATTAAAAATTTATCTAGATACACATGGAGCTCTTTGGATAGTGAGAAAAATAGAAAAAAAAATTTCCATTAGCTGTTACAATTTGCAAAACCTTTTGGCTTAAAACAACTGGATAAATCTTTCTGGAATGAATGGTTTATAAAGAAACCTATAAAATTTGATACAATAATTTTAATGGCCCTTTCAAATGCAAAGTCACTAAATAATGTAAATATAATTTTGTTGTGAATATTTCTTAATGTTCTTTGTTCAACTTAAATAATGAGGTTTTTTTTTTCTATTTCTAGTTTATTACCTTAAAAAGCTTTTAAGATAAAGGAAGATACTAAGATGATATTAAATACCTCAATAAGAACATTAGCCTATGATCAAAATAAAAATAAAAATCACCTTCAACACACATTGATACCACTGAGAACTGGAATCTATTTTACTGTTAATTCATTATGATGTAGACTAAAGGGCTTTGAATGGGAAAATCAAAAGATATTGATAGAGCATCTGCAAATCTGATATTACTTCTCTAAAATATTTTATACATATAAGACATTAAAGAAGTTCTTGTCATTTACTGTTTCTTTAAACACAGAAAACCCCCAGTTATCTGAGTTTTAAACCTGGAAAAAATGCTTAAAAAGAGAGATGCTATCCTTAAAATTTTAGTCTTATGAAATTCTATCCTAAGAAGGATTCTAGAAATTCAAGCGTCCAACAATAAAGTTGGTCCATAGGTCAAATGCAGTCCAATTCATCACAAGGTATGAGTTGCCTGAGATTTTTTGCAAAATAACATTGTAAGTAATCAGCTAGTACACATGAATTAGCAGGCTAATCATACTCAACCACCTGCCTGCCAGTGGCATTGTGTTACTGACTGCCAATAAGTGTCCTAAGAGCAAGCTTGAATAAATTAGCAACTGTAAATGAAACTGAATATACTTAATTTCATAGTGAAATTCATGAGACCAATAGGGATGTCTGATGATGTGGTATAACCATGGAAATATGTAAATGTTCCTGTTCTAGAATAACATAATTTTAAATACATATAAAATTATTATAACCTGGTGGTTAATTACTTTTGTCTGTGAAATTCAGAACACCACAAATTCCTGAAACTGGTGACTTTTCCTTATTTATACAGAAGATTCTTTTTTATTTTATTCATATTTTGTTTAATGGGGAGGGGAGAAAAAGGAGGCAGGATTCTGGTCTACTGCGCACAATCTTGGGAATTTTTCCCCTTTGGAATCCTGATTTTCCTTATTGGATATATGAAATATTAATATTTTCTGATACTAAAATGAAGATGTACAAACTCAAAAATAAAACAGGAAAACAGCATTCAACAGAATATTTCTTAGGACACAAAAGAAACTCTCACATTGGAATCTGGGTCATGAACATGCTTAGAAGAACAGTCCTTGGCAACATTCTTCTTGGTATTACAATAGCTTTCAGCAGCTACAACAACCTGAAAACACAAAAGGTCTGCCTGAACAGCAGAGGCAGGACATTTTATAGTGCTTCCAAAGTGCCTCTGGCATCTTTTTACTGATTTCCTGACATTAGTTTTGTAGTTAAAAGGAACCAATTCAGAGAATGCCTCCAGGTAACACAAGTAACAGTTTTTCTACCCTTGACTTTCTTTTTTTATACAGTGGAAAGAATCAAGTTCATATTCTAGGTTTTTGATAAGAATAATAGATAAGAATGTTTATTGTTTTCTTTATTTCACTTGGGAAAGTCTTCTAATCTCAGAAACCAATATGAGAAAAACAAAATAATTAGAGCCTTCATCCTGAGGATGAGTAAAATTTTTTAACCACAAATTATGTTAAACAATAAGGGCAGTAGACTATGCAAAAGATAACAAACTTAAAACTCATGACTGCAAGAAAGAATGGGAAAAATCTAGTTCCTTCAAAGAATCAAAGATTACCTATCAATAAAACTACAATCTGGCTTAGTTAAACTGTGTATGGAAAGAAGTTATTTAATAATATCAGGAAAAAAAATTTCTAGCCACCTGTAATGTCTTCAGTGAAGAATTACGAAATAAAAGAAAATGAAAGAAGTATCCAGGTGGTACTAACAAGTAAATACTTCATTTAGGCACAATTTACAAACATCATACTCCTGTACTTTATGAGAAAAAATTAACACTTTAGTTTAAGTATTATCTTGATTTTATTTTAATTTTCCACATAACAGGCTATTAATTTTCTCAGTCTCTTAATATTCATGCTTTTCATTTGATAATGTACCCTTATACCTTTAAGAAACAAAACAAGCAACTTATTTCTATAAAGGCTTTCAAAGTTTATACGTAGGGTTTTTTTTCTGTAAAATACAAAAATCATCATTGAGTGATCATTGCTACATTTAGGAAAACAGAGAGGTACATTTCTGAAAACTTTGTGCAAGAAAGAAACACATAACCTCTTAAATAAAAGATACAGTATAATTTCTCAATAAAAATAGTAATGGCCCATAAGTGGAGCAAGAGCTAAAAAGGTAGAAAAAATATCTACAATCTGCAGTGTGAATAAAGACTTGTGTAAGGCCTCTAATAATCTCCCTGCAACAAGCAGCCCTTAAATGTATCTCATATGCTTCTTTTTAAATTACTTGGTTATTGGCACAGTGAGTCTTTTACTTTTGATCATTTGGTATTTCTAATAAATATGGTGGATTTAAGCTTCAATCTTTTACAACTCACCAGACAGAAAGCCATGAAGGAAGATATAGATAGATGGCCAAAACAGAACTTTAAGAGATTACTGGGATCCCACACAATCTATAGCTTAAATTCACTAAAAATCTTATCCAGTACATTTCTTTAGGTGTTTTCTGAATGAATATAAATTTGTACATCCATTTATTTAAAAGAAAGAAGAGCCAAGAAATGTTAAGCTGATGATTTCTACATGTCAGGAATGATTTCATGAAGAAATTTAAGGCAGAGAAGAAACATATTAGACTCAATAATACTAAAAAATATCCCCAAATATGTTACATGTTTATAATACTTTTTAGAAACTGTAGTATTTCAAATTTGACAATCATTTGATTACTCACAAACAGGTGAGGAGATAATTAGATCTTCTAATGACTCTCTTGTCCTACTCTGATTCCTTTTGTAAAATAAATTCATTCATATATTACAGAAGATTACTGTCATCATTCAGATGCACTTAGAATACTGAACTGGACAATGATGCAGCACATGCTAAAAAAATGAATTGGCTAAAAAAACAAATAGTCCAAATTATGAAATTATACATAAATAAGTAGACTTGAAGAATACTGTAGTGGTTATGCATAGAATCACTACTTAGGCACCTGACAAATATAACGACCAACTGAACTTGCATATTCCTAGAAGCAAGCATAATGTAACAAAGACTATGAATGTGGGTTGGGGGAAAAAAATCATTCTGGAAGCAGCGTTCTCCTTTCAGTACAAAATAGTGCTAAATGGAAGAACTAAGGTGAAAAGATAAAATTGTGTTGGTTGTCTGTAGCCACACAAGATAAAAATGAGGGAAGAGTGAAGAAGCAAAAGTTTAAAATTAGATTTTGCTTGGGGAAAGAAGAATAAAATAAAGCTTTGACCAAAGATACTTCAAAAAACAATCTTTACAAAAACCTAGGTGGCATGAGAAACTAGGGGGCTTTGAATCCCTAACTGTAATGTAATTACTAAAATAATCTTAACAGACATAATAAGAAAAATGAAAGGCAAATAAGAACACAACCTGAAGGAATTTTGTCTGCACAAACAATTATCTTCTCCATCAAAAGCAGGTTAAAAAAATGGAAAAAGAGATGCCAATGGACAAAGAGAAGAGAGCAATAACCAAATAATCATATTAGAAGGCAGAAAGCTAAAAAATGCTAGAAAGAAAAAAAAGGGTTTGAAGTTTCTCCCAGAAAAACAAACAAATATGAATTAGAAAAGTGGCATTTCAGTCTTTCAGGAAATAACCACAAGCTCAAACATGGAGGGAAAAAAATGTACCTATGAAAGTTGTTATTGCTATGAGAACTATTATAAATCTGCGAAACAGACACCTGAGAAATTGTATTCTGTCTAAGCGAAATAGAAAAATGAGAATCCCTAAGATTAACACAACTTCAAATATTTTATTTATTGTTCCTAATTATGTTTGGTTTTGCCTGTAGAGATAACTAAAAAAGGTCATAATAATGTAAAAACAATTTGGAGAGCAACTCAAAAAAAAGTGATGGATTTTACATTAAGCAAGAAGGTAATTTATATGCTTAAAAGATGTAATTTTCCTGTCATGTTTGGAGATTTTTAGGTAAAGGAAATAATCAGCAAGAAGTTAGTCCTCTAATTATCCAATATAAAATGAAGATAAAGAAATAATAAGAAAAACTTTATAAGAAAAATTTCCAATATATCTTTATATAAATGCTAGGTAGAAGCCAAATTTTACTATGTACTCATCTTTTTACCTAAATGTAGCTGAGACTGTATCTCTATAAAGTCCACATAAAGCCTTTATAAAGTTGGACTCCACAAGGCCAATCATTTTTTAAATCATGACTTCAAAAATATAATACAGTTTTGGCATAACATTTGGCCAGTATAATTGATAAAGTAATTATTAAACAGACGTGTTTATCTATACATATACATGTAATAAAAGCAGTTAGATGTTTTTCATAAGTAGAGCTAAAAGCATTTTTTCCTAATTTTTACATGTAACTGAAACAACACAGAATAAACATGTATAATCAGATGTTTCAATTTGACACTTTCTGGGCATAATTTAATGAAATTTAAAGTAACAAACTGGGAAAGAACATATGCATTAAAGCCCACTTTGCACATACAAATAATTTTTTGGCTCTAACATGTAAATAAGGGTACTTATTTCCAAAGCACAGTACAATTTAATTTTATTATACAAGAAAAATAATTCCATAGTATTCATTTTTTACTGTTATTCAATGCACTTATTAAATGAAGATCTTATTTTTAGAGGTAACCAGTTTAAGCAAAGTACTCTTCAACTTTTGCATGACTTATGGCTAATCTTTTACAGCTATATACTTTCTTCAAAGTAGATTATGTCTTTGTACAGAATTTGTGATCACGTACCCATGCCTCTGCTTGAATGGGCCTGATGTTGCTTAGAAGCACCTCTTCGTAGTTTCCATAATCACTGAATTTAACAACTGCAGTCATGCCAGAAGAATGCAGAGCTTCAATTTCTGCCCGGTAAAACTTAAAAAAAAAAAAAAAGTTTTAAACATGTTAATATATTCTGTTCCAAAAATAAAATCTTTTATGTTAACTTACATATTCTGTTATATTCAAAAGAAAACTGATATTCAATTAATTATAAAGAGAACTAACAAATATATAATAAGTCCACCTAAGTGTGCTAAGTGAATCACAACAAAGTAGACCACTACATCTCAGATATAGGACAATGAAGAAGAGAAAACATCAAGAATAACCTCGGAAATGTTTTGCTACATTTTATATTATTAATTACAGAGACTTGGCCAAGAAAACTGTTGTACAGTGAAAAATGAGTTGAGTGTTAACAAGATTAACATATAGGCAACAGCTGGTTTGTTGGAGTTTTTTAAAACATGTAAGAATTTGTATGTCTAAATGAGTATTATCTCCTTGAGAAAATATACACTAATTCTAACAATGTTCCCATTATTCACAGTATCTCTATTAGTCCTCTTTCGGAATTGTTGTCAAGTATACGTCTAAATATTCTCTCTGGTTGAAAATTCATTTTTCTGAAGATGAATCTGGTTTTTCCAACAGTCAACATTATTAGGAATCAAATTTGGTGAATTAGATATGTGATCAAAGTACAAAACACTTCTTTGAGTCAAATACAAAGTGTGACAATGAAATAAGAAGGATAGGGTGATTTTACTTTTTTCCTATGGGTGATAAACTGTTTCTTCAGGCTATTCTATAACAGTAGTTCCAAAATAATTGGATTTTCATACTACATTAATGTTCAAGTTTCATAGTGCTATCTTTATGTGTCTATTCTATATTTCACCAGTCCCTATTATTGAAGATCTGTTCAGCCCAAACAGAATCAAAATGAAGCGTTACCTTCTCCCTGTTTCTAAGTAGAAGGAAGAAAAGCAGTATCTCCACCTTGATTACCTCTCTACAGTTTATCCTCAGGAAATATACTATATGAAGTGACTTGATTTTTAAAAAAAACTGTTAAAGAAATGTCAAACACATCATAGTGACACATGTGGGATCCTGTGACTCCCTTCCACAAAACACAATAATGGAACCAGTTGCTTTTTATTTAATTTTTAAGAATCATGATCAACTTAACCCCTCCCCTGAAAGGAATAAAGAGATACACTGTAACAAAACAAAACACGTGGGAAAGCAATTTTGCAGGGGCTCATTCTGTTTCATCAGAATTCCAAATTAGAACACTAGAGTAGATTAGCTTTATAAATTCTTTGGTAACAAAATTCTGTCTATTTAGTACTATAGCTACTCTGGTATGGTAGATGTAGATTAAAATGACACCTCTAGAGCAATTCTCTTAATTCTAAAATGAGGAAGCTGGATTCAATCTTAAAGGATCCCTCCAACTTAAAATCTATGAATAAGAGTCAGAGAACTTATGAGATCCTTTTTTTAAAATATATATTTAAACACAAACTAGGATGCCAATTTTGATTATCTATTTGGTTTTAGCATGGACCTTTGATTTCACTAGTCCTGTGTGTGTGTGGAAACTCGCATAACAAAAGAAGGTCAGGGACTTAAGGTGTCACAGTCTTAGCGAGCTGTCTGCATATGAGACAACTTGTACAAAAAGTTGTTTTCTATAAGAACCATGACTCACTTGAAAGAGCACCATGCCACTTTGGCATGCTTACAATTGGTACTGCCTTAAAATAAAACTAAATCAAACTAAGAAATCCTTTGGATTTGAAAAAATAGCAAAAGTAATGAAAAATTTCAGGACTGTTAAGAAAGTGACAGGAAAAGAAGGGATGCAACTTTTTTTACTGCTGTTCACTTCTATACCTATGCACACCAGTGAAAATGCAAACACTGTTTTATGCTGCATATGTAATTTCTACTGTACAAAATAGTTTATAAGTTTCCTTGGAGTGACTTTCACTTTTTAATAGTAAGGTTGCTTAACCTCCACTCCAAGCCTCCCTCTCATGACACTGTTTTATTTATAAGTAAGGCTGCCTTAGGAAGTAAACCTCACTAAAGGTTTCCAAGTAAAAACTGGATGATCACTCAGGTATGTCATTGAAGGAAGGTTTTGTAGAGGTACAACGGGGATCTCAAATTCAGCCCCTTGCCACCAATTAGATTAAAATACAGTTTAGGAAAAATCCAATGAAATAAATAAAAATACAAAACAACACAGATAATGTTAATTTGTGGTTTTCTAAGTATGCTGCCAGTAAGGAACTATTTCTCTTTGAATTCGATACCACTGGATGAAATGATTCGAACTCTGAAATTCTAAGACACAAATCTTCAATCTTGACTGACTCCCTACCGTCTACATTTTCCAAAACTTCTTGTAAGCTTTAGAGTGTCAATAGAAGAAAAAAAAAATTAAACCACATACTAAGTTTACAGCAAATTGATGCTACCAAGATAAACCTGGGTTCTTAATATTTGTTAGCCCTTTTATTCATCATTTTATCCATATCATATCCACCATAGCAATAATCTTCCTCTCTCTCCAATTCTCCAACCCTGCCCTTATCCCCATCATTCTCAAGAGATGATCTCATGTTCTACTTAACGAAATTCAAGTTTCCTGAACTACCCTCCTAACTTTATCAAAATTCCTTTACTTTCGCCCCTCTCTTTTCTCTCAGAAAGAAACATCTTTCTTTTCAAGGCTAACTTTCCCCTGATGCTCTTGGTACCATTGCCACTTACAACCTCCAGAGCCTTGGTCCATTAACTACCCATACTTTTGCATATCTACAGTCTCTCACATTGCATATGTTCTTCTAGCTTGTCTAAAAACATGGTAAGGTCTTCCCTTTATGAAAAGCATGAAAATCCTTTAGGAGGCAGCACAGTATAGTGAAAAGAATGCTGTATTTGCATTAGGACCTGGGTTCGAATTCTGCTTCTACCTACTAACTGTGTAGCCTTTAAGCAAGTCACTTTGCCCTTCTTTGTCTCAATCACATCATCTATAAAAGAATGGGCTTGACTCAGTCACTTCTAAGGCTTTTCCGACTATGATCCTCCCTCAACCCCGCTACCAACAAGTTGAGGTAAACTGATGAGAGAGGTAACAGCATATCCAACCAGTATGGATAAAATTCTGGACTTAAGAGTCAGGAAGACTTGGATTCAAATCCTACCATTGTCACTTGTTAAACATCCAACTAGCTACTAAACCTCGTCAATCCTACCAATGTAATCTGTCTCCCCTTTTACATTCACACTAAAACCCTAGCTCAGGTCCTCATCTCTATTCACCTACCTCACTGTAGTAACCTCCTACCTCTTCTTCCTAACTACATACTTTCTCTGATTCTCTAATTCTTTTCACCTATCTTCCACTATGATGTTTGGGTAACTCTATCATCTTGAAACTTGAGAAAAGTAACATCTCAGTGGCTCCTCACTGACCAATGAATAAAGCATAAATTATTTAGCCCAGTGATCTGGCCAGGCCCAAATGTGCTTTCAATTTTCAATCTTTTCTAAAATCATTTAATTTAATTAATCTTCATATACTCTATATGTATGGCTAACCTGGCCCACAATCCACTTCCTATTCTTGCTTGGTCCCCTTCCTGCTCCATGCCTCCACTCCAATCTCCCCATGTCAAAATCCTATTCATCCTTAAAGTCATCACCCCAACAAAGCTTCTTGCTCTCACCAACTTGAAGTGATATCTTCCTTCTCTGAACAAAAAAAACTTGTTCATATCTCCCTTATGATGCTTGTCATATTTGGCCTTGCTCAAATATTATAAGTTTCTCAAAGGGATATCTCACTTAATCTTTGTATATCTCATAGAACCTAGCAACCAGTAGGAAATAAAATATTTTTGAATGGGCAAATGAATGACTCCAATAGATCAATGTGCAGATAGGTTCAAAAAGCAACTGCAAGGACAATGCTTATTTAATATATAAGTTTTTATACTTATTCTAATTAATTAAAATGAGTAGTCTTTGGTGTTCCTAAAACAATCTAGAACCAATTTTTAAAATAGTAAACAGCACTCCTTATACCTTGTGAACAAAAAAGACAAATTTTTCCATGATTATTTCAAAAGTTAAAATGTAAAGTCCTGTTCATTAATTGGCTAACCCTTAGTTCTACAATAATCATTCCACTAGATGTTCATAAAGATGAGGTTTCACTATATTTTATTATTTCAAAGTATAGTAAATGATAATAAAGATTATGTTCCCTATACCCATGTTACACATATGGGAAAAAGTCCCTTCAAGAAACTGCCTAACAAACTTAATATTTCTATTCCTCTATGGTGCAATTTTAAAACTGTCAATAATAATATTATTCATCTTTTCTTTAAGTCTTTTGACATATTTGATTATACATATAAATGAATAGCTAAGCAGTCAGGGAATATGTCACAATAACATCCATCCATCCATCTGTACTGACAGAAGATAAGATGAAAGTGAAATGGGTCCACGTAAATAAGAAAATTAGAGAGATGAGATCCTAGCATTTTAACTGTGCCTTCTGAGAATACCCTTGGCAATGTAAAAATACTTTACAAAGGTCTTACATTTTTGTGCTATAGCTCAAATAATTACGACCTCTAAGTTTTCAAGTGACTGACCTTTAAAACAAACTACTAAACATACAAATTCAGCATAAACTTACTAAGTTCTGACACTGTGAAATTTATACCTGGACAAAACATTAAATATAATGCAAGCTCCAATAACTAAGTACCCTAAATTGAGCTTTCTGATCATTAACAAGATGTCATGGGTCAAATCTCCTTAATCTGAGAAAATTGCCTGAATGTATATTTTGTCATTTTAGGTAAGTCCTTTATGCTGAAATTAAATCTGGATAAAAGTTATGCCAAATAAGTTTCTATATCCTTGTAATAAAAACTGTATTAGTATTCATTTAAAATATGTTGCATTGTTTTCACTGTAGAGTTGTTCCCTATCATTGTGATCAATAAGAAATCACAATGATTCAAGGCCACCAGTATTCCTTTCAGCTTTAAGGTTCCCTTCAATTGAGAGAGGTAAGGGGAAAAATGAAAACTATCACTGAGAACAAAGATCGGGACAGAATAGTTTTGCTGAGCTAGATATCACCTTCTTATTACCAAGGTCTGCTAGATCGGTGAGATGACCAAACAAGATGGAGTTTGTCTCTGTTCTAGAGAGAATGCGAGAAGGCAGAAGAGTGGAGAACGGAGTCTGTTGTTTCATTACCTGAAGTAAGAATAACTCAATTGCCGTGGCTTAAGCAACAATAGCTAACGAATAGCTAGCTCTGACTCTAGCTCTAGCCGAGGGTTCTGAAGAGGTTAGTTCTAAGGCAATGCTTAGAAGTTCAAAAGACAGAATCAAATCTGCCACACCACTTTGAACGATCTGACCTGCAGATGACAAAATTATTCAAAATAATTCTGAGGGAACATCAGAGGCATATGTCAAGTAAGTCTAAACCAAAAGTCTCTTCTCTGAACAAAAGTCTACTTAACCTTTAGTGTTTCTCCAAAAATATGTTATCCCCTTTCTTGAAAACTAGTTACAAATTTCCTCCTATAATTTGTTAATAAAGAATTGATAAGTTAAAAAGGAAGAGATTTCAAAATTTCTGCAAGTCAACAGCATGCCTAAAAAGATCAAAAGGTACTGAGCTCCATCTAGTGGAAAACCAATCACACTGTGAGACACAACCACCATACATACATAGAGATACATATGCATGTACATATATACATGTACATACATATATATACACACACACACACACATATATATAAACCTGAAGGAAAACTACAAGTCATAATTCTTGAGTTTGGAAGTTTTTTGGGAAAAGTTTATCGTATGTAACATATATATAAAAAACATTTATATAAAAACATAAACCAAAAATACACTGGGGAGGGAAAGGCAGCATGAAACAGTGCATAGCAGGACAAACCTGGGGCCAGAAAAACTTGAGTTAATGTGCCACCTCCTATACATAATAGCTGTGTGACTTGGGCAACTCTAAGGCTATAAGATGCCAATCTGTTTATGTGGATATACCAGAAGTTCACCAAATTTCTACATATTGATTTAATCACAAGTTAGTGCTAAAAATATTCCCTCTCACATACATACACATAATTTTTTTTTTTGCATGTATAAGAATCAACACTGGAATATTTCAGTAGTTTCAAAGGGAAGCTTGGAAAAGGAAGAAAAACCATAGAACAATTATTTAAGTGGAGAGATGTGGGGTTTTATTTTTCAACTATATTTCAAAAAATATATTTCAATTCAACCAAAAGATAATGTGGAAGGATACAACAGCTAGTAAATAAATGGGCTGCTATTGTAGCTAAAGACTCAGCTCTTTAACATTTCTTATAACTGTCCCCTACTTTGCATTACTCTAATACCGCAGGCTCTCCTTACCACCTACCAAGACAACTGACAATGACTTTATGATCTTCCCATCTCCATTGTCTCCCCATTCAAATCCATTTTTATGCTGTTGCTAAATTAGTCTTCCTTTTACACAGATCTGGCTGTATAGTTTCTCTGTTCACCTCCAGCAGTTCCCTATTATGTAGTAAATACATTGAAAATTATGAGAAAGTCTCCAACAATTTATTGTCAGTCTTCTTTTACAGCCTCGTTCTCAACGTTTTCTTCCCTAAATGTGATAATCAACTAATAAATATTTAGAGGTCAGTAAAGAGTTTGGGACAGGATAGGCCGATGTGAGAATCATCAGCATAGAAATGATAATTTAATCCATGAGAATAGATGAAATCATCAAGTGAAGTAGTACAGACAGAGGGAAGGAGGAAGGCCCCTAACTGAACACTGAGGGACATCTATTTTAAGAAGGCATAATCTGGGACATGTCTCCAGCAATGGAGACAGAGAAGGATTGGTCAGATGACTAGAAAGAATCAGGAAAGCCTGGTGAATATCAAGGAGGAGAAAAAGTAATCAAAAGTATCAAAGGCTGCAAAAAAGAATGAGGACTGAGAAAAGACCACTGAATATGGCAACTAAATAATTATTAATTTTGGAGAGAACAGTTTCAGTGGAATGATAAGGATTATAAGAGGTTGAGAAGAGTGACAGGAAAGAAAATGGAGAAACCTATTGTAGAAGGCCTTTTAGAAGAATTTGGTTCCTTTTCTGCATCTTGAGTTCTCTCTACGGTATTTATCAAGCAATGTTTTATATTATAATTATCTGTTCATGAATCTACTTCTGTCTCTACTAATCTGTAAGTTTCATAAGGACAAGAACAATGTCTAAATCTAAAACCCATCCTTCTTCAGTGCCCAGCAAAGTGCTTTACTAGGTAACTAATCATTTAATGAATGCCGAACTGAACTGACATTGAATGTGTATCATGCTTTGATATGCTTTTCCCATAATGGTGATGAATTTGCTCTTCTAAACCAACTGGCCTGCCTTCTCTGATCCACTGCTTGCATTTGCACAATAGGTAGAAGTGGTGCAAACAGTAGCTGGTCCAGAGTTCAACTAATTTATCACAGAGACAGTAAAACAGTGACTATAGTTTCAGCACAGTCCTCTGATCAAATAAGCCAAGAAACCACAAACATAAAAATTATACTGGTAACAAAGAAAATTTTTAAAAGTCAAAAGAATAATGATGAGCAACAATAGGCTAGACATAAAAAAAAGAATTTACATCAAAAACAGTATGATCTATTTGTTCAGATTATAGAACATTCACTGTAAAGAAATTCAGCATGCCTTGTCATTCTAGTCATACAGAATCATGTTAGACAAAACAATCAAAGATATGCTTTCAGAAACAGCCTCCTTCAGAAGGGGAGGGGAGTAAACCAATCAACCTTACTGGTCTTTTCTAGTTCTCATTTCTATGATTTAATAAAATGTTAATGGACAACAGTTGGAATACTGGTACTGTATGCATTGGGATAGTTGGCCTCTAAGCTCCCTTTAAATACTAAGATTCCATAAACAAAATGGTATTTAATATTTATATAGATTTTCTTCTCATCTAGCAGTTTCAAGGTACTTAAATGGTAATTATGCAAATAAAAACATGCCTGTATGACACTAAACACCTCCAGTGATGAGGAACGCACCAATTAAGAGCAACTCACTGCATTTTTAGACATCTTCAATTGTTAGGAATGATATTCTTAGGTTGAGCAAAAAACAAAAGTTACAACCCTGTAACAAGACCATTTGGTGGTCGTGATTCTATTCTCTGGGACATAAATTTAATATTTACCTAAGGTAAGCAAATTTGGCCCAGTAGCACCTTTAGATATTGTTACAGTAGCCATCTCTAAAGAAGAGGTGGTCCTTCCTCTTGACAAGATCAACCTTCTCAACCTTTCACCTCTACCTGTGCCTTAGATTTCATCCCATGCAAAAATGTGTCCCTTTAATTATCCCCCTTCCCTTTCTAATCTTTAATCTCTTTGAATAGATCATTTCTTTTTTAATGACTACATTCTATCTTTAAAAAAAAAAAACCTTCACTTAATACTGTCTTCCCAGTAAATTATCCCACACATCTCCATTTTAAAGACAAAAACTATTAGAAAAGGTGATCTACATTTATTGCCATTACTACCTCACCTTCCACTCACATTTCAACCACTTACAATCTAGCTTCCAATCCAACCACCCAACTAAAATTACTGTCACAAAATTTACCAATTATTTCAATTGTCAAATCCATTGACCCTTTTCACTGTCCTTGTCCTTCTTGATCTCTCTGCATCATCTGACACTGTTGACCAAAAACTCCGTGGGGGGTTTTCATTACACAAATGAAAATGCTGTGGTTCACTAAGCAGACTGGCTAACATGACAAAACAGGAGAATGATAAATGTTGGAGAAATATACGAGAGCTAGAATACTAACTCGTTGTTGGTGGAGCTGTGAGCTGATCCAACCATTCTGGAGAGCAATTTGGAACTATGCCCAAAGGGCTATAAAAACGTGCATACCCTTTGACCCAGCAATACCACTTCTAGGGCTGTGTATCCCAAAGAGATCATAAAAGTGGGGAAAGGACCCACATATACAAAAATATTTATAGCAATTCTTTTTGTGGTATCCAAGAACTGGAAATCGAGGAGATGCCCATCAGTTGAGGAGGCTCAACAAGCTGTGGTATATGAATGTAATGGAATACTATTTATAAGAAATGATGAACAGGCAGACTTAAGAAAAACCTGGAAAGACATATATGAACTGATGCTGAGTGAAGTGAGCAGAGCCAGGAGAACATTATACACAGTAATAGCCACAGTGTACAAGGACTGTTTTTGATAACCTTAGCCCTTTACAGCAATGTAAGCACCTAAAATATTTTCAAAGGACTCGTGATGCAAAATGCCATCGACATCCAGAGTAAGAATTATGGAGTTGGAGTTGGAATGCAGAATGAAGCAGACTATTTTCTCCTTTGTTGTGTTTTGTTCTGTTTTTCTCATGGTTTCTCCCATTCATTTTAATTCTTCTATGCAACATGTCTAATATGAAAATGTGTCTATAGGAATGTATGTGTAGAACCCATATAAGACTTCATATTGTCTTGGGGAGGAAGAAGTGATTGCTGAAAATAAAAAACAAATAAATTAACAGATTTGGAAAAAAAGAAAAAAGAAAATGCCATGGTTATCCTGTCTGACCTCAGCTTGTATTGATGGATCCATGTCCTGCCCTTCATGTGTAAGGTATTAAATTTTAAAATTGCACTAAGGCTTTTAGGACCACAGTTTTATCAAGAGACCTCTTGTCTCTTGATTCAAATATCACCACAGAGGTAAATGACTCCTAAAATTATTTATCGAGCTTTCACTGCTCTCCTGTGCTTCCCCCCACATTACTTACTTATCATCTTCACCTGGATGTTCCAAAAGCATCTCAAACTCAGCATTCTCAAACAGAACTATCTTTCACCCTAGAGCCACCCCTCTATAATTCCCTGATTTCTGTTGAGGACACCATCTTTCCAGTCATTGAGGTTAACAACTTCAAAGTCATCATTAATTCTTCCCTTTTTCTCATTTCTCGTATCAAACCAGCTGCTGAATTAGACTGCAGATTCACCCTCCAATACTACCTCTCACAGCTACTCTCTTATCTCTGCTTACACAGCTGCCATTCAATTTGATGATCTCATTGCCTTATACCTGGACTGCTAGAACAGTGTCTTCACTGGTTGTTCCCTTATCCAATTCATCCTCCACACAGCTGCCTAACTGGACAGTCTGCCCCATCAATGCCTTGTTCAAAAGCTCCAATGGCCCCACTACTGCCTATGAGATAAAGTACAAACTCAAGTTCTTCACAGTCTGGCTCTGATATATTTCCAGACTTGATTCCCAGTGCTCCTCCCTCCAGCAGCCTTCATTCTAGCTAATCTCACCTACTTGCTGCTCTTCTCCAAACACAACATTTTCTTCTCCATCTCTGTTTCCTTTGGAGAGGCTGCTCCCACGCCTGGAACACTGTTCCTCTTCAGTAGTCTCCTGGAACCCTGGCTCTATTCAAGGCTCCACTCGGATGTCACTTCCTACACAAGCCATGCCTGATTGCTGTCATTGTTAGTGCTTCCCCACCCCTCTAAAACTACCATATATGTATATGTGTGTGTGTGTGTACATATATATATGTATATGTGTGTATATGTATAGTAGTGAACAGTACACAGAAGTAAGCTCCATAAGGGCACAGGCTAGTTTTATCTTTCTACCACAGTAACTGGCACATAGAAAGCCATTCATGTATACTTCACGACTTCATCTGAAAGAGCCAAGAAACCTGTGTTCAAATTCCAGCTATGTGACTTATAGCTGAAGGACCTTGGACAGATACCTTTACCTTTCTAGACCTCTTTACCTAAAACATGAGTCTAGACCAGGGCTTCTTAAACTTTTTCCTCTCCCCAACAGTATTTGTGGGCACTGAATGGCCTGAAGGCATCTGTAATACAAAGTGTGCATATTTTGTGTTCAGAACCATGGCAGCATAGAAGTTTTGAGATGCAGCACAGGCCAGCTTTGCCAGAAACACCTCAGATTCATTATGAATTTGATTTTTAATCAATTTTTGGTCATTGCTCATTTAGAAACCTTTTACTGTTGCCAAAATTTTCGTGACCCCATATGGGGTTGCAACCCACAGTTTAAGAATCGCTGGGCTAGGTTATATGATCATAAAACTAAACCAGATTTTATATTTTGTTTTCTCTTTTCTCTCTCTCTTTTTAAAATTACTGTGGCCTATGATCTTTCTAATAAATTGTCCATGAACTTATGAGTATGTTCTTTCCTCAAAAGGTTTTTCCTATAACAAACCAGATGACCAACAGAGCTGTTGGTCTGTTCTGACTGGGAAGACAAAAAAAAAAAAATAGAAACAAATCATCTCTCCCAGTCTAACACATAATTCTATTATTTTTGTGATTTCATAAAATTCTCTAGGTTGGAAGATATATTTAGAGAAGTAGATATTATAGTCAGTCAGTGTCAGTATCAACACAAGTTGGGCAGAGACTGAACAACTAGATGGTAAGTATAAATGACTTATTTCACTGCCACTAACAGTAGTAAATATTGTAAATAATCAGAAAATTCTAAGAGTTTGGTAGTACCAGCTTTCCAATTCAAATTTTTAAAAATCTCACACTGAGAGTTAAAGTTTTAAACAATTCATTGACATAAGGTTAGATCAAGTAAAAACAAAATACTTTCAATAACATTAGACATTTTTGTTGACTTCTTTATAAAACTTAGCATTTTTATTGCTAAATTGTGCAAATATGTAAAAAAATAAGGAAATGAAAAAATCAAAACATCCAGAAATGTGTAATAATTAAACTACATATGCACAGTAATTGAATTTTCAGAAGTATTTTTAACTAGAAATTCACCAACACACTTTTCCCCCCATCAAATCCAATTTTACATAACCATAACAGCAAAAACACTTTTAAAAGGTTTTAGATAAGGCCTGACCATACACTGACCATAAACAAATTGCTCTCATTAATGCCACTGTTAACTAACTTAGAGGAAAAACTGATTCCCAAAGAGATGCCATGGTAAAACGTAGTTTTAAAGAAGCAGTCAAAAATCTGTGAACAGTAATCAATCTTTTTGTCAGTATGAGGGACAACTTACTCTAAAACCCCTTAAAGCTATCTAGCTGCTGGGGCAAGAACATTACCAAGACCAAAAGTTCACTTTAGAACGTACTGAATTTTTCTTCTTTTCACTGTCTTTGTCTCTTTCTTTTTCACTACTCATCTTTTTTCTCCCCACTAGCAAATGGACATAATTCAGAACTAATTTATGATATATACATAAAGCATTTGCTAAAGTTATTGAACAAAGTTATATGCTTTCTATTATTAAATTAAAAATCAAGTATGTGAAATGCTGAATATCTATGTAACTTTTTAAAATCTACAAGTTGTTTGTTATTCGAATAATCTCTCAATTTTTCCCCTATGGTTCAAAGGTCCCCAAGAGAAAATATCCTAGTCAAGCTAGTTTTATAAAGTATAACTTTCCAAATAAGAAAAGTATACAAAAACTTTAATGATACCTGAAGGACAAGTTAAATTCCCCCACTTTTACAATTATTTTTGATAGTTCTCATAAGACGACAACCTTTTTCATCCACCCAGACAGGCTGATTATTTTTTCCTTTATTGTCATATTTTATAAACATTCACCAAAAGAGAATGGACATCTTATGCTGCATGGTTCTTAGTTTTTGAGTAAGTCCCAATTATGAGCCTCTGGGGCTTAGTCTCCATTTAAAGTCTCATCTGAATTTTGCACTATTAACAGTGCCATATACTTCGCTTAGAGTTACCATACCTTGTTGTCTTCCCAATAAAGTGCAAAACATTCATCTCCTGGTTTCCACATTCTTCCACATTCCATAGGAAGAGAAGATTCCAATACTTTTTCTGGTTTGATTGGCCCAGACCTCCTTTTGGGACCACTATTATAAAATAACATTTTATCCTCAAAGGTTGGTGCCCCAGTGGATCCTGCAGACTTAATAGGTCCAACTCGTCTTCCTTTCATTGAAACTTCAACCTCTCCATTTGGTACGCCAGTGAAGCCATCAGTTCTAACAGAGTTGGGGTAATCAGTATTCATACTAAAATGTTTCTCATTTTTCATACCACTAAAGGCTTCATTACTTATTGTTCGTGTTTTCCTTTCATATAACTGATCAGAGTTTGATATCTGATTTTCCCTTTTCCCACGCTTTTGATTATTATGGTCTATGGTTTCTTGAGGAAGAGGGCTTTCTTTTACCTCCAAGTAAGATGGACCTTTGCCTGGTCTATTTTGCATAGAGTTATCTCTTTTTTTAAAAGCACCATCATTCTGGTGAGAAGTCGAAGGATATGCAATATCTTTAATTCTGTCATTTCTAGCATAAGATCTATCACACTTAATTCTCTCTTCTGTCCATGCTTCATGTACCACAGAAGAGCTCTGTCTTTCAGGACCTCTGCTCCTAGGTAACCCACTGTTTTCTAAAATCTGTCTTGAATTTTGAGTGTCCCTTTGAAAACGAGGAGGTTTTTCATTCCTTGGTTGTCTGGCATCGTTTCGAGGAAGGTGTCTTGGTTGATTATAGTCTTTTATTCCATTTTGTTCATTATTCAACATTCTGTGTTGTCCCTGATGAAGCAGCTGAGACTGTGATTTGGATTCTAAAAAGTAAAAGGGTATTATATTAACACCATATTAAGGTATATACTCTTAGTTAGTATGGACACTATTACAAAGTTGGTACACATATGTACTGAATAGCCCATACATTAGTGAACATGAATTATGACTACTCTCCCTATGTCTCCTAAAAAATAAGAATAATGTTCTAAATTTATAGTTGACTTATAATTAACCACAGGTGAACAAAGATGAACAAAGGCATGGACCATGCAAATAGTGGATAATCAAAAAGTCATTTATATTTTTAACACTTACATTTGAACACAGGCAAGTCTGCTGCTCTGGAAACTCACTTAAAAGAGAAACAATTAATGAAATCATATTATGAAGAGTTAATTCATGTGTTGCTATGAAGCTGTCCAGTTTTTTTTCCATCTTGACCCCTGTTCACCTATTTCCAAAAATCACTTCCATGCTGGAAACAACCTCTCTAATATGAATAAAAATGTAATGCTATATAAAACTACTGGTTCTCAACTGAGGTACTAGGCTACATAATTTTGAAAGGTGTCATTTATGGTTCTAAATGTTTAGTTTGCAAAAGACTGTTTCTAATATGATAAATGACAGTAGTACATAGGTCAACAATGCAAGGAATTAAGTAGTTTAAATGTTAAGAGACAGAACTGTCAAAGTGAATAAGCAAGATCCTATACAGTCTATCAAATTTGAAATAAATACATGGGAAATAATAAATATAAAATAAATATTAAAATATTAAAATAAATATAAAAATAAATAGGAAACCAGTCTATATACAATTTAAAATTAACGTTCAAATTCTGGGCGCTTTTTGTTTCAAATCAGCATACAAGTTCATTAAATTATTATAAGTAAAACTATTTTAGAATTTATATTATACATTGTTACTAGTATTCTGAATTCAACAATACTAATGTTATATTACTGTTAACTGTGGCAGACAATCAAGGTAGCTTTAAAGATATTAATTTGATGGGTATCTTTCTATGTCTTTGTTTTTGCATAAGGGATATTTTAATTGCTATGTATATTTTTAAAGTAATAATGCCACATAAGTGGGATGTAAATTCTGGTAAATGATTGCTTGGGGGGAGGGAGGCAGTGAAGTCAAGATGGTACAGTGAAGGGAACATTCAAACAGAACTCTCCCAACATTCCTCTCCATAAAATCACTAAATTAACATTGAATTCTCAAGCAGCACAGCTAACAGAAAGTCAGGGTGAGACATTTTTCCAGACCAAAACAACTTAGGAGGGTAGAATAAGAAGTCTGTGACACTGGGATAGGGCCTGGTACAGTACAGTCATAACACCAGCTGTAGGCCCTGGAGATGACTCTAATAGTGGCAACAGCAGTTTTGGTAGCATTCACCACCCAGAGATAGTAAGGGTATTAGATAACTGGTCAGAAATAAATTACAGGGGATTCCTGTAATCGCACTGGGCATAGCACTGGGCACTGTCTGGTAACTCCACTACCTACTACAAAGTTCCTATTTGCAGTTCCAGGGTAGAAAGAAACACTACTGCTTCTGGTTGAAAGGGATCAGGGCTCCTATCTGGGTAAGGATCACTATCCAGATGAGGAGAGCTCAGACCATACCTCTCCCAAGATCATAATACCTTGGATGCGCAGAGAATTTACAAACATCCAGCAAAACAAAAAAGCCTGAAACTTGGGATAATAATCCCACTCCCGCATCCCACATGACCACTCATCTTCATGTAAGCAGGGCCCAACCCTAATATAAAGATCAAAGTCAAGAAATACCTTGGAAAGATGAGCAAATAAGAAAATAAGAAAATAAAAAAAGCAAATAAAAAGCTTCAATGTGACAGAGAAGTTCAAGATACAAATTCAAGAGACAATAATGTTAAAAGAGTAAAGTCTCAAAGGGAAAAAATGCGATTGGACTCAAGTCTAACAAGAATTCCCAGAAGAGCTAAAGAAAGAGATCTTTTTTAAAAAAGGAAAAAATTATATTAGAAATCAGAATGGCAGAGTTCAACTGGGAAATGAACAATGAAAGAAAATTAACAACTTGGTAAAGGAGGTACAAAAAAAAGGGGGGGGGGGTACAAAGAAAATAACACCTTAAAAAATAGAATTGGCCAAATGGTAAACATTAAAACATTAAAATTGGGGAAATGGAGGCTAACGACTCCATGAGACTTCAAGAAACAATAAAAAGGTCAAAAGAATGAAAAAAAAATGTGAACTATAGCACTGGAAAAACAACTGACTTATGAAATAGTTCAAGGAGAGATCACTGAAGAATTATTGGACTATCTAAAAGCCATGTGGGAGGGAAAGCACCCAGAAATCATATTTCAAGGAATTATAAAGGAAAAGCAGAGAATATCATGGAAATTTAAAGAATTCACCAATTAGTTACTGAAACAGATCCCAAAATGAAAATTCACAGGAATATTACAGCCAAATTCCAGAGCTCCCAGGTCACGGAGAAAATTTTAAAAAGCAGCCAGAGAGAAACCAGTCATATACTATAGAGCAGCCATAACTACACAAGATTTAGAGCTACCACTTTAAAGGAGCAGAGGGCTTAGAATATGACATTCCAGAAGGCAAAGGAGCTAGAATTACAACCAAGAATAACATACCAAGCAAATCTGAGTATAATTCTTCAAGAGGAAAAATGAATATTTAATGGAACAGAGGATTTTTGAGCTTTCTTGAAAAAAACAGAGCTAAACAGAAAATCTGACATTCAAATACATGACTCAAGAGAAGCATAAAAAGGTAAACATGAAAGAAAAATCATAAGGGACTCAAGAAGGTTAAACTCTTTATATTCCTATGTGAAAAGGTGATACATGTAACTTCGAAGAGCTTTATCATTATTAGGCCAGTTAGAAGGAGTATAAACAGAGGGCATGCCTGTGAGTCGATTACGTTGGAATGATCTTCAAAAACAAATGGAAGGGTGAGAAAGGAGGATACATTGGGACAACTGGCAAGGAAGAGGAAGAATGGGGAAAATTATCTCACATAAAAGAGACATGCAAAGAAGAATTTTTACAGTGTAAGGGAAAATGGGAGCAATCACACACACACATACACAAACACACACACACACACAGATATAAAAATCTACCTATCTTGCCAAACAGGGAAGTGGAAGGGTGCAAGAGAAAGGGAAAGTGGAACTATAAGAGGAAGGGAGGATTAAGGGAGGCAGCAGTCAAATGCAAAAAAATAAAAACAACTTTTGAGGAGGGAGACAAAAAAGAGAGAAGGATAAACAGAAGAAAATAGGATGGAGGAAAGTACACAGTAATCAATGATAAATGTGAATGTGAATGGCATAAACTCACCCATAAAACAGAAGCAGATAACAGAATGGATGAGAAATTAAGAGTACAACTATGTTTATAAGAAACACTTTTGAAATTGAGAGACACAGAGTTAAAATAAGGGACTAAAGCAGCATCTATTTTGTTCCAGCAATGATAATCTCAGACAAAGCAGAAAAAAAAACAGATCTAATTAAAAGAGATAATCAAGGAAATTATTTTATGTTAAAAGGCACCATAAACAATGAAGTACAGTACATCTCTCTGACAAAGGCCTTATTTCTTGTCAAATTCATAAAAAAGAGCTTTTCCAAAACTGATAAAATGGTCAAAGGATATGAAAAGGCAGTTTTCAGAAAAAGAAATCAAAGCTATTAATAGTCATGTAAAAATGCTCTACATCACTACTGATTAGAGAAACGCAAATTAAAACAACTCAGAGGTTTCTCCCCCAAGCAAGTGAGTCTTAGCCCAGAAATTCTGAAATCACCAAGTGACTATTCAGGGCTGGGTTAACTCAGAAAAAATTTGACAATTCAGTAGCTCTTTTTAAAAAAAAATGAATGTCAAAAGCACAATTCTGTCTTTGCATAGTTTATGCTTCAAATACAAGCCTTAAGAGACAAAATTTGAATCCCAGCCCCCAATCGTATGACTGGTTCAGAATCACTTCTAACATCAACATTACAATAAGAGACTGAAAATAAGGGAGGGATTTTACAAATAAGAATACAATTTATGATAATTCAGCACTTGCCAAATAGAAAGAAAGGCATCTCAATTCCCTCTGTTGGCTAGAAGGAAGCTAACATTAAACATTATAATAGACCGAACTTAAAAGCTTTCTAGATTTCTGTTGGAAAAGGAGTCATACTTTTTTTGATATCACTCAATAAGTTATTTTTAGAGCCTAAGTTCTCTGCAATAAACATAAAAGTCTTGCAACAATGACAAAATAAAATGGGACTGAACACAAGCAAGAAGATAGTTATTTTCACTGCTTCTAAATTCTGATTACATGAAAACATAGTTCTGAAAGAGCAAACTGCATTTATATCAAATAGTCTTTAAAGGCCCTATAAGCTCTAAATCTATGATCCTAGGATACTGTGAACCAGTTAGCTGTTTTTTCCTCACTAACAACCAGCAGTCAATATAGAACATTGCTGGGACTAACAAAAAGAAAGACAAAAGAATGACAAAAGGAGAATGTATCTGGGAACCATAGATTAACCTGCTACCCTTTCAATATAGAATGTGCCAAGGAGAAAGAATGAGATTGATCTGTAATTATTATATACCTATATGTAAATCCATTTTCAGGTTTGGATCTTCACTTTTTATCTTATTCATAAGTCACCATAAGTCAGTATAACTATTTGGAGATGGAAGATTAGAATCATAAAGCATTTACTTCTTCATCGAGTTTAGTCCTTGGAACTTGAACACTGTAAAATGACAAGCCAAAGATCAAAGAACAATCTACATATTGGTTGCTAAGTGTGGAAATGAACACTGAGTGTGGAAATGAACATTTAACTAAAAGACGTGATCCGTCCTAAAAGATCTTCTAAAACTTTTTTTACGTTGGTCATGCTCTGTGTCAGTACTCCCCTGAGTAATGCCACCACATTCTGATCTAAATTCCACTAGGTACCTACTTTTATTTAGATAACACAGACATGTTTACACTTAATAGGAAAAGGCAGTTGATGAGTATGCATTCTTCTGCGTTTTTAAAGTCTATGCCCTATCAAGTCTACTGCACTGCACACTTATTTAAGGCAAAGGCTATGCTTTTGCCTCTCCCTTTCCTCATTACACTGAACATATGTTCTGCACATAAGATTAATCATTGTTGCTATCAAAAGAAAACAAATGTAAAACTTTATTCCTCTTATTCTTTGGATGTTTTTCCATGCAGGCACATCCTGAATAAAGCATGCATTTTATTTTAATGTTCAACAGTGACATGCAATTAGTTGTTCATTAATACTTTGATGTAATTCTATTTCACCCTATTACAATAATTTCCATTTCTCAAATCAGCATCAAAACCTTTCTTATTCACTACATACTTATTAAAAGATCACTATATACTTCCACCTCTCAAAAAGTCTAAGAGAATGGAAGGAAAGAAAAACTAGGCCCAGTATGCCCAGTCACAGAATAATTTTTTTTAATTTTGTATTTGTTTTAATATTTATGTTTATAATGTTTCTTTTTTTGGAATTTAAGTTTAAAATAAATTCCTTTGTCTTGTTTGCCTCTCTGTAAAATCCCACAGAATCTACAGTGCATGCCCCCAATCCTCCACTCTTTGAAAATCAAGCACTTCACTTCCAAGGGCTACACCAAGAACAGGACCCAAGGCTGGAAATACAGCAAAACCACACACCTCTCTTTATGATTTTTGTGCTTTCCTAAGGTGGTTTGCACATTACTAAGAATTTTGTAATCAATTTAAAGGTAAATATATCTCTATTCATTTAAATCTCAAATGGACTAGCTGACCAAGGTTTCATGAGACTGTGGCAATGGCCTCTAAGAGCAAGGGACATGATTAGCTAAAGATGCCCATATGCCAAACTATACAGATCCCACTCATATCCCACTGGAAATTATACCTGAGCAGGGAGGAGAGGAAAGTGACACCTTTTTACTTTATGGCAAACTGACTATAAGCCACTTCCTTTCTCATAGCAGGATGTATGTCCTAATAGACAATATTAGCTATATTAGTTTATATTAGCTGTGGATCTGCCTTATCCAATCTCCACCTTTAAGATGAGCCTTGAATTCAAAGTTGTATTTTTTTTTTCTTTTGGTTATCAGAGGATTGTCTCTAATCAACACTTCCAACTAAGGTACTGGAAAACTGGACCCCAAAGATCTGAGAATTAGTTAGGTATACCATATTCCCTTTTATCTAGAGAAAAGTCTAATAAAAAGGAGCATCTAGGTGGCACAGTGGATAGAGTGCCAGAACTAAAGTCAAACAGATTCATCTTCCAAGTTCAAATATGACCTCAGACACTGACTAGCTCTATGTGATCCTGGGCAAGTCACTTAACTCTCTTTGCCTTAATTCCTCATCTGTAAAATGAGGTAGAGAATGAAATGGCAAACCCCCTCCAAGAAAAGTCCAAATAGGGTCACAAAGAGTCTGACATGACAAACAACTGAACAACAAGGTTTAATAAAAGGATGAAATGAAATGCTGAAACTCTATTTACACTTCCTACTAGCCTCCACCTCCCTGACAGACTAGTGTACTTGGACCTCTGATGTGGTCTATCACTTCAACAGACCATAATATTTATAGCTTCAGCCTATTAGTTGACCACATGGAAATGAACAGATCACTAGCTAGTCAAAAAAGGGATGAGGACAGTGGAAACAATACAGCCAGAGCTCATTCTTGCTCACTAAAACCAAAGAACCAGGATCTATTGACATACCCCCTTTTGAAATTCCAACTTACTCTAAGGAATAATGGAACAGTAAAGCTATTAGATCTCCCTGAAAGGAGCCATTAACATTAGGAAAATGATCTTATGTAGTACTGTATGATAAGCCACTGCCCCAGCTGGTCACAGCAAGCCTAAGGAGGCCAGGAAATGATCATCTTGGGAGAAGCCAAAGATGCCAGGAACAGGGATTCTTAACTCAGTATCTATGAAGTCTTCAAGGGGTCTATGGATAAATTTCAGATGATACGTGAACTTGGGTAAGAAGAAAATTACATTTTTGTTTTCACTAACCTATAAATGAAATTTACCATTTTTTTTTCAATTATGAAGACAGGCAACAAAGTACAGCAGTTTTAGCAACAATTGTGATTCTGTCATCAACAAAAAGCACAGCTACTTTCGTATCATATTATGGTTGTTGCAGTTATCTTGAAATATTGTTCAGATGCATCACAACTTCAAAATTCATGTAGTTATCAGACCTGCTAGTTTGATGGTGTGCTAGTCTAGATCATATGACCTCAGGAATCATATTACTTACAAAAACAATTTGCATTCAACTAAAAAGGCCTAGCAAAAAGTTCCCATCATTGCCTTGGAAAGCAAATTAGAGACGATTTAACTACATTTGCAATAATCTATCTTTACAAATCATGATTCTCAACAACTGCGATCAAAATATCAAAATAATCCAAAAAACAAACCCCAAATCAAAATTTATTAGATGTTCAATATGACAAGCATGTGGCCTTTTCAAAGGCCACCTCACAGTTTGGTGTTCTTATTCTAGCTAAGCAACAACCTTCACATTGATAGTTCTTTTAAAAATTGAAGTTCTTTAAAAACTTTAATTCACCTATATTTTAAATATATTATCTTCTTCGTATGTTAATAAAAAGGTGTATAGAAGGACTTAGTGCCCCTGGTCATAGCTGCTAAGGCAGTGAAAAGACTGCAAGGGAAGAAGGAGAAGAAATTTCTAGGAAGCTTAGAAATCCTAGAGAATTTTAGTTTCTAGAGACAAGACAAGTGTTGAAAGTACAATAAGCCAGCCTCTACTTGAATGATCACATATTCTTAATGAAAAGAGTCTAATGCCCCACCCTCCTGACTGTCTCAAGGCCACAATATTTTCTTAAATATTAAACTTTGGTGCCAGCTTCCATTTATTATCTGAATGCTTCATCCTTCTCCTGCACTGGTACCTCAGAAACCTGTACATTCTATAATAACTAACCTGATGATCTAGATCTTCCCTGAGCAAGAACCAAATAACCACAATTTGTCACCCTGTTACTCAGCTTGAGAAGTCCTATCTGATGATATATAGGACTTACATATATACATATATGGGATATATAGTGACTATAGGACATTCCAGTTTAAGTAAATTCTGTCCTTGGTCCCACCCAGGAGAAAAGGTAAGGAACATTATACATAATTAAGTATAAAAGTTACAAAAGAATTTTCTGTGTACCACATACAGGAAAAAAATTTCCAATAAAATCATTGGGATTTTTTTTCAAATTAAGAAGCACATATATTACTATACTATAAAGTTGGTGGCTTTTTTAAACATTCTAATAACTATATTTCAATGTCATTTATATGTTTTGTAATCCCATGTATTTTATTTTATGCACTTAAAAATACTATTATGAGAAGGGGTTCATAGGCTTTATCAAAATGTTAGAGGTTTCAACAAGATCTAGGTAATACCTTATTTAAGTGACAGCAAAGGAATAGCTCCCTCTTTTCTTACTAAATCCATCTTTTAGGTGGGGTTGAAGCAAAATATTCTTATAATATCCATTCATGAAGAAAAGCATCTTGATAATAACATTTTCAGAATCCTACATTATGTAATAAAAAAACTGTGTTTAAACAGTATACACAGTCATGAAGGTGACCTTGAATTTTCAAAGACTTAGTATACATACAAGCAAGTATTTATTAAATACTACGTACCAGGCACTATGCTGAGTGCTGGGGAGACAAAGAAAGGCAAAAACGTTGCTCCTTCAAGGAGTTTATATTCTTAATGGGGGAGACAATATACCAATATAATAAGATATATACAGTGTAAATGGAAGGTAATCTCAGAGGAAAGGTATTAGAAGTGGAGGACAGGGGGAAGAAGAATAAGACAATAACCAAGGGATGATTTCTGCATAAGGTAGCTGAATCCTGAAAGATGCCAGGAGGGGAAGAGGAAGAAGAAGAGAATTCCAGGGATGGGAGACTGCCAGGTAATGGGGTTGGGAGAACATCATGTGCCAGGAACACAAAGATAAATATAAATGCCAAGGAGATGACTTTGTACTTGATCCTGGAGGTAATAAGGAGAAACTGGATTGTGGAGGGCTAGAGAGGTGAGAAAGGATGGGGCTGTGACATGAAAAAATGTGTGCTTTGGCAGCTGAGTGAAAGACAAATTGCAATAGGGAGATTTAAGGCTGGGAGAAGCAACAGGTGAGAAGATGATGAAGGCCTATACTAGGGTGGCTGCTCTGTAAGTAAAGGGGACGTATGAGAGATGTCGTGAAGACGGAAACAAGATGTGGCAACAAATCAGATATGTGGGGTGCATTTAAAGGAGGAGTTGAGTATGACATTGAGGTTGCAAGCCTGCATGAATAGGAGGATGGTGATGACTTTTTCAATAGCTTTGGATATATGCTGAATTTGAAATTCCTACATGATAACTATTTGGAGATCTGAAAATCATCTGCATAGAGATGATAACTAAATCCTCAGGGGCTGATGAGATCAATGCACAAAGGACTCAGTTTCATCTCCACGCAGATGACCTACATATTACCAATGTCCTTCTGAAGCCATGAGGAACATCTAGGGGTAGTGCTAGTGACCTGGATGAGGATGAAGCAAAGGAGACAGAGAAGGAGCAGTAAGACAGGTAGGAAAAACAGGGATCAATGGTGTCAAAGATTAAAGAGGGATGAGAAAAGATGAGAAATGACTGTTAAGATGAGTAACTAAGAGATCACTGATAACTTTAAAGAGAGAAATTTCAGTTAAATAATGAAATTTGAAGTCAAACTGCAGACAGTCTAGAAGTGAGTGAAAGAAGAAGTAGAAGGACTTATGTAGATGGGTTTCTCAAGTAATTTAGTCAAAGGGAAGTAGAGATATAGGATGACAGCTAACAGGAATGGTAGAAATAAGTGAAGGTTAAGGATAAGGGACACATGGAAGTGTTCACAGGCAGAAGGAATCAGCAACAAAAAAAAAGACTGAAAATTAGAGACAGGGTGAGGGCAGTAAGTGGAGAAAATATGCTGGAGAGGATGGGATGAGTGCAAGGGGATAGGTAGAGGGGATTGTCTTGACAAAGAGAAGGGCCATCTCTTCATAAAAGATAGGAGTTAGAAGGAGATAACTGGGGAAAATGTCTGAGTGACGTGAGATGAAGAAAGAAAAAGAAAAAGCTCAGGGAATACCCTCAATTTATTTCTATGAAGTACGGGGCAAAGTGTAAAAGGTTTTACCATGTTGAAACAGCACAAAAGAGATTCAACAGAGCAAGGACAGAAATAATCATTCAATAGTATGGAGGTCACACATATCCATGAAAACTGCTGGTTATTTATATCAGGTTTCTTAAAAATATCCTTGTTTGAATAATCTCCCAAAAGGGTATGATTTTGAAATTTTTTATTTTAAATGATACCTACCTTCCATGTTTAAAGACCCCATTTTCGACTCCAAGAAATCAAATAATGTGCTGGGTGCAGAAGGCCTGGAATTTCCTAGGTCCTCTTCATCTTCACATCTTCCTCGTCCCCTGCCTTTTCCTTTACCTATAGATTTTTTGAAAAACATTTTAGAAATCACGAAAAACATATAAAAGCCAAGGACACTGAACTGTTTTAAGAGAATGTTTCACCTCCACTATTGTCTATAAGCAAGACAGCATATCTAGTAGATTCTTTCTTAGTGTCTGAGAAAATGCATTTTTTTTCCCTAGGAACATTTTCCACACAGATGATATTTAGAAAAACAGTGCTCTTTTCTACTTACGTAAAAAAAATTCTTTTCTTCCTTATCCATATGTTTCTTTTTAATGGGAAAGTCAATGATGCAGTTAAGAATTTGAAGATGGGTGGTGGGATACATATGTTTAATCTTAAAGCATCATTTAATGGACAGTGCTATCTCCTCAACTACAGGCAGTTACAGGAATAAACCGTACTCATGATATCCATCATAATGATGATCACAGCAACAGAAAGAGAATAAAGTGCAATTTACTGTTCTACACTAAACTAAACTAAAAATCAGATCATTAGACAAGAGTATCTATAACTAACCAAACACAAAAGATAGTAGGTTTTTAGGATAAGGACCCTTTCCCTTAGAGTTTTAAAAACTATTCTGTAACTTAAACCAATAAATTCAGTCTTTCAATAATTAAGTTTTCAAGGTACTTGCCATAGGGAGCTACCTTTACCCAAGTGTTCACAGGGTTTGGTTCTCATGGCTCCAGATCCTGAAAATGAACCCAGAGCAGAAGCCAGAATTCTTCAAAGTATGTAGGAGCTTCTCTCATTCTTTTGAGAGATGCCATAAAGACAATGGATACGGCCAATGAGTGAGAAACTATTACATAAAAAACCAGAACAAGTACCCTCTTGAATAAGAACTTCTTAAACTGAGGATTCTGTCAATAACAAGCAACACAAACAGCTGAATAGTCCAATGTGGTATAATCTTTTCCTAAGAAAAGATCTCCTTCATAGGTTCCCCAAGCATTATATATATCCAGCTAGTTAAGTTAGCATCACCAATAACAAATCTGTCACTAAACTGAATATAGAAGAATATATCAACATCCAGGTATTTTGCAGTCACAACAGCTTTATCAACCTTTCCTTTAAGATGGTGGAAAAACAGCTACTCTCAGAATCTGAAAGACCTCTATTCCAAACTGGGCCAATACATTTAATCTCTCTCATTATCCTAGGCATGTGCTAAAACTACAAATTGTAGGACAGCTCCCTATCTGCATTGATAGAGGAAATCTCACTGGATATTCCCTGTACCAAAGAAAAGTCTTTACCATCCCCATGCCAGTTCTGATAACGTTTCCATGGTCAACTCAACTGATTACATATAGACGCTGAAATAACTTAGCTTATTGAGACTATGTAAGTTATCTTTTTTCAAATAAATGACTATCAGTAAGGATAAATATACTAAATGAACATGAACATTTATAATGTTTAACTTGTTGATATAATTTAACCTAAAGAAAAAAAATAATATTTGTAAAATTTAGGGTAAGCAGAAAGTTGAGCCAGTTGGGCAGGCAATAAGACCATCATATTTAGGCATTTGCATTTCAGCCTCCTTTGATTTAAGATTATCACTGAGCACTACTCTTACATAAAGGCAATACAATGGAATTTCCAGCAAGCTTTAAAGCTCAGTACTTTTACAGATTTGTAAATACATATATCATATGTGCATATTTAGAAGTGTATTTAATTTAATTTTTAATTTGCTATTTGTTACTATTCAATCCCAGCATGTAGCTGGAAAACATTGAGAGCAACATAAGGAAGCTGAGCAGTTTTCTGGTTTCTTCTTGGCTAGGTGCTTTACAACAGGGATTCATTATTTCATTTTAAGTATCTTATGATTTTCCAGAATGTCTGGCATGTTTATATTTAAATACATGGAAAAAGCATATTGTAAAGTCAAAGATGAAAGATTTTTTCATTAAACACACCATTGGTCACCTACACCATTATAGATAGTAAAGAATGCACTGCATTCAAAGAATGTTATTCTTTATAAAGGGAAAATGGATACTCAAAGCAATAGACAGACAAGTAGAATTCTTCTGAGGCAAACATTCAAGCTCTTATCTTTGAGCTCTCCCGAATGTTCCAGGGATGTCCATCCACAGCAATTCATTAGTTCTAGACCAGGCCTCCATATCCCTTTCTATTTCTGGTACCACACTGTCTAAGTTCTGGCCACCATTCTCATCTCCCTCTCACCAGGTCCTGGCAATCTACTACAAGAAGGCTGGCTTTTGACAGGTGAGCTTTTGTTTAACCCTTTATCAACCCAGGCTTCCGTGCCATTTTCTAACCATCTCTAAATTATGCTACCATTCCATGCATGTCCTTGTAACTCTGACCTTCCACCTCTAGCCTTCTAGCATCCTTTCTTTGTACTGTCTTTCACAATTAGGATATCAATTTCTTAAGGACAGGTAACTGCCTTGCTTAATTATAGCTCTGGATTTTGGCTCCATCTTTAGTACATATTAAGTGCTTTATAAAATATCTATCTTATCATTGATAGGAGTTACAAAAAAGTATATGGTTGAGGAGGATTCTGGAAAGATGGCAGAGTAAGTCAGAAAATTCTAAACTCTCAAGATTTCCCCCATAAAGAGATAAAACAGAGTTTCAGGGAAAACAAAGGTGGGGAGGGTAAAAATAAATAATAAGGGCACAACAGGGGTCCTCCTAGGCCAATCTGAGAAGATCTAAAGAAAAACCCCAGGAAGAGATTTGGTCCCTGTGAAGAATAAACACCTCCAAGCTAGGATCTGCTTAAACAACAAATGACAGTGAGGAGAACTGGGCATCTAACCAGGAAAATATTTAGGGAACCTCTGCTGATAAGGAACATCAATCACAGCTGTGCTGCTGAGATGTGGCCCTGGGCAAGAAGGAACCAATACAAGCTAGGTGAGTGCAGAAGCAGAGTAGACACCCCCAACTATGGACACATGCAGGAAGCTGGAGGTTTGGTTTTGGTTCCAGGCTAGAAGGGAGAACTGAAGCTCTGAGGTGAAAAACATCATCCTCCATACCCCAGGATTACAGATGATTACAAAAATTAAGCTATTACTACCAAAAATTGCACAGGCAAAGGAGAAATAATCTAACCCTTAAAAGTTATTGTGGGAATAGAGAAGACCAGGGTTCATCTTTAGAGGAGGATATTGAATCAAAGAAACCTTCTTCTACCCAAAAGAGTAACATCAAATGGTCACCTGCCCAAAAAGAATTTAAAGAACTTTAAAAACACTTTAAAAATCAAATGAGAGAGATTGAGGAAAAACTAAAAAATAAACAAATAAAAATGGAACAATCCAAGAAAAACAAGAAAATTATGAAGAAAAAGATCAACCAACTAGAAAAGGAGATCAAGAATTTTAAGGAAGATAATGACACCTTGAAAATTAGAATCAGGAAAGGGAAGCCAGAGAAGTTATAAGAGATCCAGAAATAATAAAACAAAATATAAAGAATGAAAAAATTGAAGAGAGTGATTATCTTATAAGAAAAATAACTGATCTGAAGAACAGATCATGAAGAGAAAACATAAGATCAGACTACCTGAAAGTTATGATCAAAAAAGAATCTTGACACAATAATACAAGTAATAATTAAAGAAAATTATTCTGATGCATTAGAATAAAAGGGGAAAGTAGAAACAGAAAAAAAATACATTGATCACCACTTGAAAGAGATCCTATGAGGAAACTCATAGGAATATTATAGTTAAATTCCAAAACTCCCAGCTCAAGGATAAAATATTAAGAGCAACAAGAAAAAAATAATTTAAATACGATGATGCCACAGTTAGAATCACTAGCAGCTGAACACTAAAGGATTATAGGTCCTGGACACTATGTATTGAAAAGCAAAATAATTGGGCTTCTAATCGAAAATATCATACCCAACAAAGTTAAGCATAATCCTGAATTTTTTTAAAAAATGGACATTTGATCAACTGTCAGACTTTCATGACTTTGTTAAAAAAAGAAAAAAAAATCCTTAACAGAAGATTTGACATACAAGAGCCAAGAGAAACATGAGGTACATACCAAAGACTAATTACAATGAATTCAATAAGGACAGACCATTTACCTTTTATGTATGTAAACTGTAAAACATTATGTCTAGGATTGTCATCAGTAACTGGGTACTTCATAAGAAAGACTGGGGTAGACCTGATTATGATATGACTTTAAAAAGCAAAACTGTTTAGGAACAGCTAAAAGGAGTATTTATTTTATACAGATGAGGTGGAAGAGGAAGAATTGACACAGAGGAATTTGATAGGAGAGAAGGGCTGGTAGTTCTGATGACCTACTTTCATATGGAATGGGTTTAAGAATAATACACATATATATATATACACATACATACATATACATATATACACATATACATGTATGTATAAAAGTTCTAAATTCAGAAGAAATAAAATGGTAAGGGGAAAGGGAAGGGGGAGAGAATAAGGGAGAGATCTCTAGAGGGGAAGGTGAGGGAATAGAATGAATGGGGTTTAGATTTATGGGAATGGCAGAATAAGGGAGCAATCCCTGGAGAAGTGGAAGGTAAGTAAGAGGAGGGTAAAGTAGCAAGTAGAAGTAAAGGCGTCAGGAGGGATGAGAAATAAGAGACATGTATAAACTCAAAAACAAAGATCAGGAGTAGAATTTGTTAGGGAAAGTATATGTCTCTACATGTACACATGTATGTACGTATGTTCATATGTATACGTATGTATAAATAAAAAGGCATCTCTGATGACAACATCGTTAGGAATCAGCACAAGCTGCTTGTGAGGCAGTGTATGAGACAGTATGGAGAACTTACTAACTAAAATAAATTAAGAATGCAAAGAGACATTCTGAACAGTTATTTGTGACTACTGTAAGGACAGGGCTAAAATAGCTGGATGAGTCAAAGAAGATTCTAAGGTTTTTAGTGTGTCTGACAGGGAGAATCATGGTACTGCTGACATCAAGGGAAGTACCAAGAGAGGTGATTTTTGGAGGAAATAAGATTAATTTTGGATGCATATGAATATCAGAGTCATCAATGTAGAGGGGAGAAAAGGTGAGTTTTCTAAAGGAGAAAAGCTAGAAAGAAAGAGGAAGACTGAATCCATAGGACATCCCACAGATGGGGAGAAGAAAAGAACAGAGAGGAAGATACAGAAAAAGAGAAGTCAGAGGGATAAAAAGGGAATTTGCATAGAATAGGATGAAGTCAGATAAGCAAAGAGCAAGTTTTAGGAATGATGGGAATGCTCAAGGGTCAGTTTTGCAGAGAGAGCAAGAAAAATAAAGACTGAGAAAAGTTCTAGGAATATACTTATCTGAGGTCTTTGGGAAGCTTTAAGAGAGAGATTTCAACAGAAGGGGAAAGTGAAAGTTACAAGTGACTAAGAAAGGAATGGCTAGGGAAGAAAAAAAAGACTATGGAGCAATCCTGTGAAGAAGTATGGCAGTCAAAGGAAAGGGAGAAAGAGGACAGTAGCTATAATGAACAGCAGGGACGAGCAATTTTTTTAAGAGAAACGTGAGTATGTTTGAGGACAGAAAGGAAGAACTAAGAGGAATATAGAGAAGACGTTACATGAGGGAAGCAGTAATGTGAGAACAAGATATTTTAGGAGCTGAGAAGTGATACTGCATTATTATTTTTTTAAAAAAGAACTTAGCCTTTTTGGATCTAACGTATAAGAAAAAGGCTGTGGAACAAGCTGATGGGTATCTAGTGGGTTAAGATAATACCTTATTACAAGAAAGTATGTGAAATATGAATGGAGAAAAATAAAGTATGAATGGTGAATTTTTGTATAAACTTTTAATGTTATAAAGAAGATAGTAACCTGGGGGGGCAGAGCCAAGATGGCGGAGTAGAAACACACAAATACGCTAGCTCCAAACCCATAGCCCATGAAATATCTGTAGAAAAGAGCTGCCAATAAATTCGGGAGCAGGAGAAGCCACATAACAGCAGAGCGGACAAGATTTCTGTTCCAGAGAGCCTGAAAACCTCTCGCAAAAGGTTCTTCGAGCCACAGACCAGGAGCCGAGCACAGCCCTGCCACGGCCGCCCGGTGCCAAGAGGAGTAGATCCGAGTGCGGAGCAGATCCGAGCAGGCTTCAGGGACAGAATCTCCAGCAGCCGCGCGGGTCCCTCCACGCACAAGTGACAAGGGTCAGTGAGAGGGTCTCTTTGGCGGGTCGAGAGGGGAGTGGGGAGCCCCCATGACTCAGGCCCCCTCGGGAGGCATCAGTGGAGGTGGGAGCAGACCAGGGCTCCCCAAGCAGGCAGGAGCCTGGATCCATTGTTGAAGGTCTCTGCATAAACCCCCTGAGGGAACTGAGCCTGTGAGGCGGCCCTGCCCCCACCCAGGCAGCTGAACTTGATCTCACACTGAATAGCAGCCCTGCCCCCGCCCAAAGCCCTGAGGCTGGGAAGCAGCATTTGAGTCTCAGACCCCAAGTGCTGGCTGGGAGGATCAGGAGGTGAGGTGGGTGTGAGGAGAATATTCAGAGGTCAAGTCACTGGCTGGGAAAATGCCCAGAAAAGGGGAAAAAAACCAAGACTATAGAGGGTTACTTTCTTGGTGAGCAAGTTTCTCCTCCCCTCCTTTCTGATGAGGAAGAGCGGTGCTCACCATCAAGGAAAGACACGGAAGTGAGGACTTCTGTATCCCAGCCCACTCAATGGCATCAGACCTGGGAAAAGCTCAAAAACAGCTCAGAAAATTTTGAAAATTATGTTAGAGAGGTGGAGGAAAAACTGGGAAGAGCAATAAAAGACTTGCAAGCAAAGTAAGAACAACAGATCAGCACCCTGCTAAAGGAGACCTAAAAAAATGCTGAAGAAAATAACACCCTGAAAAAAAGCCTAACTCAATTGGCAAAGGAGGTTCAAGAAGTCAATGAGGAGAAGAATGCTTTCAAAAGCAGAATTCGCCAAATGGAAAAGGAGATTCAAAAGCTCACTGAAGAAAATAGTTCTTTCAAAATTAGAATGGAACAGATGGAGGCTAATGACTTTATGAGAAACCAAGAAATCACAAAACAAAACCCAAAGAATGAAAAAATGGAAGAGAATGTGAAATATCTCATTGGAAAAACAACTGACCTGGAAAATAGATCCAGGAGAGACAATTTAAAAATTATGAGGCTACCTGAAAGCCATGATCAAAAAAAGAGCCTAGACATCATCTTTCATGAAATTATCAAGGAAAACTGCCCTGAGATTCTAGAACCAGAGGGCAAAATAAATATTGAAAGAATCCACCGATCACCACCTGAAAAAGATCCAAAAAGAGAAACTCCTAGGAATATTGTGGCCAAATTCCAGAATTCCCAGGTCAAGGAGAAAATATTGCAAGCAGCCAGAAAGAAACAATTCAAGTATTGTGGAAATACAATCAGGATAACACAAGATCTAGCAGCTTCTACATTAAGGGATCGAAGGGCATGGAATAGGATATTCCAGAAGTCAAAGGAACTAGGACTAAAACCAAGAATCACCTACCCAGCAAAACTGAGTATAATACTTCAGGGGAAAAATTGGTCTTTCAGTGAAATAGAGGACTTTCAAGCATTCTTGATGAAAAGACCAGAGCTGAAAAGAAAATCTGACTTTCAAACACAATAATGAAGAGAAGCATGAAAAGGTAAACAGCAAAGAGAAGCCATAAGGGACTTATAAAAGTTGAACTGTTTACATCCCTACATGGAAAGACAATATTAGTAACTCTTGAAACTATTCAGTGTCTGGGTACTGGGTGGGATTACACGCACACATGCACACGCACACACACATAGAGACAGAGCGTGCAGAGTGAATTGAATAGGATGGGATCATATCTTAAAAAAAAAATGAAATCAAGCAGTGAGAGAGAAATATATGGGAGGAGAAAGGGAGAAATGGAATGGGGCAAATTATTTCTCATAAAAGAGGCAAGCAAAAGATTTTTTTAGTTTGGTGAAAAAGAGGGGAGGTGAGAGAAAAACATGAAGTTTACTCTCATCACATTCCACTAAAGGAAGGAATAAAATGCACACTCATTTTGGTATGAAAACCTATCTTACAATACAGGAAGGTGGGGGACAAGGGGATAAACAGGGTGGGGGGATGATGGAAGGGAGGGCATGGGGAGGAGGGTCCAATTTGAGGTCGACACTCACAGGGAGGGACAGAATCAAAAGAGAGAATAGAAGTAATTGGAGGCAGGATAGGATAGAGGGAAATATAGTTAGTCTTATACAACACGACTATTATGGAAGTCATTTGCAAAACTACACAGATTTGGCCTATATTGAATTGCTTGCCTTCCAAAGGGAGGGGGTGGGGAGGAAGGGAGGAAAAGAAGTTGGAACTCAAAGTTTTAGGAACAACTGTGGAGTACTGTTCTTGCCATTAGGAAATAAGAAATACAGGTAAAGGGGTATAGAAAGTTATCTGGCCCAACAGGACAGAGGAGAGGATGGAGACAAGGGCAGAGAGGAATGATGGAGGAGAGAGCAGAGTGGTGATGGGGACAATTGGAATGCTCGGTGTTTTGGAGTGGGGGGAGGGGACAAGGGGG
The DNA here is from genome assembly GCF_028372415.1 of Notamacropus eugenii. NCBI lineage: Eukaryota > Metazoa > Chordata > Mammalia > Diprotodontia > Macropodidae > Notamacropus > Notamacropus eugenii. The sequence goes on from NC_092877.1 coordinate 281,267,077, forward strand.
GAGAAAATTTGGAGCCCAAAAATTTGTGAAAATGAATGATAAAAGTGAAATAAATAAATAAATTAAAATAAAAATAAAAAAAAAAAGAAGATAGTAACTGACAAGTAAAAGGGATAAAAAGGGAAGCATATGATTGGCAGACCGTCTTAAGAGAGGCAGAACATTACATGGAAAGAACATTGGCTTTAGAGTAAGATACCTTGGATTCAGTTCTCAATTTCCCTACATGACTGTGGGTAGTCACTTAACCTCTTGGCCTCTTCTTCACTTCACCTCACTGAGCATCAGGTCCAACCCCATCATTTTACAAATGGGCCCAAAGAGGTAAAGGCCTGGCGCCAACAATTCTAAAACCCCAAATCCAGATCTAGCATGCCTGTCAATAACCCATGTGACCTCTTTAGGTGAGCGGAGTCTGGGGCCAAGGTCTCTCCTACTGAGCTACCACTTATCATCACAGTAGCTGGTAGTGCCATTGTTAAACTATTAGGTAGAATTGGTGAATAAAGCATGACTCCCACGTATTATATATCCCAGGAGGTTCTTGTAGAGATTCTCCAGGTCTGAAGAATAGTCCAATAGAAGAATTAGATGATTTCAGTCCAACAGATCAGATCAAAGGTACTAATGAAAAAGACACATCCTCTGAGACTGAAAGGAAAAGCTAATTTCTAACTTCTTAAATACAATACATTCTTCTGAAAAAACAAACAGCATGATCTGATAAATTGCTTTATAAAAATAATACCTCTCATTGGTGGACCCAAAACAGGTTTCTGCTTATTGCTGTTGAGAAGAACATTTAACGCTGCTTCTAAGTTATTTCCATTATCCATAAGGGCCTGCCTGGACGCTTCTTTACTGAAGCCCATTTCTGTTATGTGTTTCAGAGCCTTTTCATCAACCTAGAGTGAAAAAAATATATATAAAGAAGTAATAGTGAATTATAATTACAATCCATAACAAAGCATGACATGACTTTAACATTGATGTCTAATGAAACATTCTATTTCAGGTTGAAAACATATTCACAAAAAGTAATTTATAAAATATTTACTGTAATACTCTCATGGAACAGTAAGCAAAAGACCAAAAAAAAAAAATGGCGTTTTTGCTTTAGCTTTCTAAACACTTGTTTCACATAAAAAAGTAAATTTGTTAAATGTTGGCATGTCTAATTTGAAAATATTTTCGACAATAGAACATTAATCGGTGAAAAATCTATGTGACATCATTTATACTTCTTCATCCAGTCTAGAAAAGAAATAATCCTATAAATAAGAGCACTCCACCAGAAAACAGGGGTGTGTCAAGCATAGCAATACAGAAGCAACAACTCAACAAATTTTTATGATTTCTTTTTTTTCTATATTCTTGTCTGTCTTCACATTTGCTTTCAATCAATTCTACCTGAATTTTTTATTTTTTCTCAAGCCTGTATTATAGGTTCACACTGCACATTCCTCTATTACAGTCATTCCAAAATTTCTAGACCAAAGGAAAAATAATTCATAAAGGTTGCTCTAGATAGTAACTACACAGAAATTTTCCTATAATCAGCTTGATTCACTATTAATTCACAATATGGAGCAGCGGTAAGGTTGGGGAGAAAATAAATGCTGAAATGGGATGGAATCTTTTGGTTGGGAGTTATGTGGGAAAACAAGGATAGAAAAAACAAGACTTCCTTATTTTGACCTAAGCACTCCTGCTAAGGAGTTTCAAGGAATAAATCACTTAGAATTTCTTCCACCCCTATGCAGGTTAGAAATTTCACTCAGATATCACCACATCCAACCACTGACAAACTCCAGTTGTACAACACCACCAACAGATGTTATAATATCCTTACTTCATGAAGCACGTACAACAGGGATCAAGGACCAACAGCACTCAGATTTATTCAGGGCAGGAGTTTCCTTTTATCTACTCTCTGTGCTCCAAAAGCCCAGTTCTTCTACTTAGCAAGTACTTAAATAACAACAATGACAGCATGAGGGCAGCCTCCTCATTCTTAGTCCTCTTCTCTCTTCTCCACTCTCGAAAGGAGCGATTTGCTTGGCTCCTGATCTTCCTACTAAGATTCACCCCCAGGTCCACATTAGTTCCATCTTTTACACTGCTGACATTCAGTAGTTTTTTCAGTCATGTGTGACAGTTCTTGACCCCATTTGGGGTTTTCTTAGCAAAGATACTGGAGTGGTTTGCCATTTCCTTCTCCACCTCTTTTTACAGATGAGAAAACTGAGGTGAAGGGGCTTCAGAGACTTGCCTAGGGTGACATAGCTAGAGGTCAGATTTCAAGTTGGAAAGCTGAGTCTTCTCAACCCCAGGCATGGCACTCTATTCACTGCATCACCTTGCTGCCTGCATTTTCTTACTACCACTTCCAATGCTTCTCATAACACACACCCCAAATTGTCCCCAAAACACTCCTGTTTTCTTCTTCAAAAAAAAAATATGTTAAAGTTCTCTTAGGCTTAATGTTATAGATCCTGGGCCCAAGGGTTAATGCTGCTCTGTCAGGTTGTCCTAATTCACTTATGACTAGAACTCACCAGACTCGTGATTTCCATGAGTACTTATTAATATTAACTGATAACGGTCCAAGTAGGCACTTTTCTTAAACACCCTGGAGTACAGAGAGACCTAACAAGGTCTTCAAAAGAATGCCTGGATCAGTGAAATGAATTAGGTAAGAACTACAATATAAATTCACTCTACACAAATATTACAAAAGTGTCTTACCTCGCAGTAAATTCTACATTTGGTAAATGTAAAAGCTACAAATATTTCATTCATTCTAATAACTAATATATGAAGAATAACTTGTTACCATAAATACCATGTGAAATACACAAAAAGAAAACTTACATTTTTAAGTTTTTTTTTTACACATGCTATGGTACTCAAATTATTTTAAAGTTTCTAATTTCTGACACTAATACTGTTAGAAGTCCTACTAAATACAATGCAATAGTCTGAAATATGCTTAGAAAATAAATTTTAAATATGAAATTATTTACATCTTTCACATTTGAAAGCAAGATAAGTACTCTAGTAAATTACTAAGCAACATTAACTGTAATATAAAATATGCCCAAAACTGAGTTTATGATCTTATCCCCAAAAGATTTACCTCCTTGAACTTGGTTTTCTGCTGGTAACTCCTCCATTTATCCCACTTGGTGTACTACTGATTCTCTTTTCTCCTTCACTGCTCATATATACTCAGTTCTAAGTCCTATAAATTATACTTCCACAAAATCCTTCACATATTTCCCCTTCTATAGTCATTACTTTAGCAGAGACATTCATTAGCATTCACTTGAACTACTACAAAATCATCCTAATGTGTATTTCTGCTTCTGATCTCTTGAATCTAAAATGTCCTTCACACTTTTGTAAGATTCATCTTCTTTATGCACAGATCTAATCAAGTCACTTCCATTCAAAATTCCTCACTTTCTCCCTATTGCACACTGGGTAAAGGTCAAACTCCTCTGTCTAGAATTCAAAGGTCCTCCATAATTAGGTAATACTTTAACTCTGCAGTCTTATTTCATATTATTTCCTTCCACACAATCTATGCTCCAGCTGAACTGGACGGCTATCTGTTTGCTGATGCAATTTATGTGATTCTATGTTTCCATCTCCCCACTATGGTTTTTTGCCTGATGAATTCTTACGTATTCTTTAAAGTCTAAATCCCACCTCCTCCAATAAGCCCTCCTTTATCTTGTCAGTCATCAATGATATTCTTTTCTCAAACCACAGAAAACACTATTTTTATCTAACTGATACACTTTTGAATTATTTTATACTAGTATTTTAAGAGAATATAGCTTCTTGATAGCAGGTTCTATATCATATCTAATCTATGTCATATTTATATATCATATATCATAATCTATATCATATCCAGCTTTCTACCCTAGCAAATAACACAATGCTTACTGTTTGTTGGATTGAAATGAGTTCTTACAGAAACACATTTTATAGTTTATGTGAACTGAAAAAAAACCTTGCATTTTTTGAAAGAGAAAAAGGAGTGATTTTCCAGTTATTTAAGACACTTATATTTCCACTAACTTTTTTTTTTAATAAATTAGGTATTTTTTCTACTATCGGCATAGGGAAGCAGACTTGTTACCTGAATGGTTAGTGGCAAACCTAGTGTTTACAGGTAAAGGTAACTGAAGGCTATATACACTCAATGCTTAAATTTAAATTATTTCAAACTGTTTCTCTGGTTTACATGGTAGGCTCAGGGTCTAAGAAGGAACAATTATCAAAAGAAAAGTATGTAGAAGGCTATGTTCTTATTCATTACAACACTGAGTATTAGGTACTTTCCCATAAATCTGGAAGGTAATGCCCTAAAAATAATATTAAAATTCCAAATAAGTTCTTTTCTATTCAAATTGAGATTTTTTTTTTGTTGTTCAAATAAATATTTCTAAAGAATGCCTTTAAGGAAGGAAGTACAGCTAAGACAGCAGAGTACAAATGCACTGAGCCAAGCTCTCTCAAATTCCCCTCCAAACAATTTTAAAATAATGACTCAAATCAATATCTAGAGCTGCAAACCAACAAAAGGTCCTGCCCAAGACAACTTGGAGGTCAGCAGGAAAGACCGTCTCATCAGGGTGGTAGCAGGCCCAAGATGCACACTGCAGGCAATGCCATGTGTTGGGAGTGGCTGCACTGGCCACAGAAACAGGTTCTGGAATTCTCAGCTCAGAGTCCAAAGGGAAGGCAGACAAAAGGAGATTAAAAGGAGATTGCAGAGGACCCTTTGCTGGCACTGTGCTCAGGACCCCGTAGCCTTGCCCACAGATAGTTCCAAACCATATTCCCAGGGCCAAAAGGAATGATAATATTTGCAGCTGCAGAGGAGCAAGGGTCTAGACTATGGTTCCAGGGAGGTGTGCTTGTGGTCACCCACAGAGGAGTAGGGATTCTAGTCTCAATTCCAAGAGTGAGGCAAGCACTAGCAATTAGGACTGCAAGATGAGGCAACCTGGTCCAGTCCCAAGCTCAGGAGGACCGCTAGTACTGTTAGCTACAGAGGAACAAAATTCATTCCTGGGTAAAACCTGAGCACAGGCCAGGAAAGCAGTAATCACAACCACTTTACGAGAACCAAAAACCTACTTACCTCCAGAGCTAGCTCTGAAAACAATAGTAAGAAGGGCCTGGAACTAGGGACTAACTTGAAAGCAGAACCCAATTGTAAAATAAATTTGAGAGCCAAGAAATAGGCTAGAATAATGAACAAACAACAAAAAAGAGCCTGATCTCAGAAAGTTGCTATGGAGACAGGGAAGATCAAGACACAGACACAGAAGACAATAATGTCAAAGCAGCTACATGCAAAGCTTCAAAGAAAAATGTAAATTTGTCACAGGCCCCAAAAGAATTTCCAGAACACAAAAAAGGATTTTTTAAACAATATTTTTTAGTTTTCCCAAATTACATGTTAAAACAATTTTTAACTTTTTAAAAATATTTTGAGTTCCAAATTCTATCCCTCCCTTCCCTTTTCCTTAGAAGTAAGCAATCAGATATAGGTTATACATGTGCAATCTTGTACAGAATCTCAAAAGGGATTTTTAAAATCAAATAAGAAAGGTAAAGGAAAAATTGGGAAAAGAAATGACTGTGATGAAAGAAAATTATTAAGTCAGTCAATAGCTTGGTGAAAGAAGACAAAAAAAAATGAAGGAAATGACACCTTTAAAAAAAAAAAAGAATTGACCACATGGTAAAAGCAGAACAAAAATTCAATGAAGAGAATACCTTTAAAAAAAAAAAGAATTGGACAAATGAAAAAAAGAGGTAGAAAAATTCATTCAAAATAACAACTCCTTAAGAAAGAGAATTGGCAAAATGGAAAACAAGGCACAAAAACTCACTGAAGTAAATAATCCTTAAAACTGAGAATCAGGCAAATGGAATCTAATAACTCCACCAGACACCAAGAAAGAAAAAACAAAGTCAAAATAATGAAAAAATAGAAGAAAATGTGAAATAGTTCATTGCAAAAACAACTGACCTGGAAAACAGTTCAAGGAGAGATCATTTAACACTTATTGGACTACCTTAAAGCCATGACCAAAAACACCCTAGATATCACACTTTAAGAAATTTTCAAGGACAACTGCCCTGATATTCTGTAACTGGAGGATAAAATGGAATCTGAAAGAATCCACCAATCACCTCCTGAAAGAGATGCCATAATGAAAACTCCCAGGAATATTTTGGCTAAATTTCAGTTTCCAGGTCAAGGAGAAAATACTAAAAGTGGCCAGAGAGAAACAATTCAAATACTGTGAAGTCATAGTTAGGACCCCACAAGATTTAGCAGTTTCCACACTAAAAGATCAAAGGACTAGGAATACGATTTTGTGGAACACAAATAAACTAGTATTACAAACAAGAATAACCTATCCATTAAAACTAAGTATAATCCTTCAGGGGGGAAAAATGGACATTTAATGAAACAGAGGACTTTCAAGCATTTCTGATAAAAAGGCCAGAGCTGAATAAAAAAATCTGACTTTTAAATATAAGACTCAAGAAGAGCATAAAAAAAGTAAACATGAAAGAGAAATTATAAGGGAATCAATAAGGTCAAAATGTTTATATTCCCATATGGGAAGATGATAATCGTAACTCCTAAGAATTTTCATTATTAGAAGGAGTATAAATAGACATAGGGCTCAGGTGTGAGATGACTATGATGGATGATTTGTGTCTGATGAAAAAGGTACTACCATCTTCCAGGAGCAGAATCCCACCAACATTAAATGGTGATACCATGGAGTCAAGTATGTTGCAGAGTCTACTACTACATTAATATCATGGAAAAGACCAGGGCTCACTTGAAAGGTTGAGCCAAGTGGGTCATTATTTCTGCCCACTCTGCTGATGTCCCTATGTTCGGGATGGGAACGAACTATGAGAAATACGTTAATTTCCTTAATACTGTCAGTAATGCCTCTAACACTACCAAATGCCTAGCTCCCTTGGCCAAGGTCATTAATAACAACTGGAATTGTAGAAGGACTCATGATCACACTCCATGACATGGCTACTACTTAGAAGAGAGTAGATGGCCCCTCTGAGACACTGTGATGTGATGAGTATGGTGCTGCCCAGAACAATATCCCTGCTTTCACTGGTGCTGTTAAGGCTGTAGGCAAGGTCGAAGTTGAATGGGAAGTTTATAAGCATGGCATTCTGTGTTTCTACTCCTGATGTATCTGATGTGGATCTGATCTACCATCTGTAGAAACCTAACAAATAGAGTTATCAAGAAAGTGGTGAAGCAAGCATCAAAGGTACACTTGAAGGGCATCTTGGGCTACTCAGAAAACCAGATTGTATCTTGTGATTTTATCAGCAACACCCACTCTTCTACCTTTGATGCTAGCACCCTCAAAGATCATTTTTTCAAGTTCATTTCCTGGTATGAGAATGAGTTTGGTTATAGAAACCATGTGGTAGACCTCAAGGTCTTCATGGACTACAAGGAGCAAAGTAGAAAGCCATGGCTCTTCATTCTCAGTCAAAACACCACTGGAGACACTACCTCCCTATCTTACCTTCCTATACTGGGGATCCCATACCACATTCACATCTTTGCCCCAAAGAACCTCTGTAGTAGGAGGGAGAACCATAGTGTCCTAAATTATGTGTCATCAATAAATTCACCATATGCAGCGCAAAACAAAAACAAAAAAAAATTGCTGGGAAAACTGGAAAGCAATATGGCATTAATTAAGTGTAGACTCAACCACTCACATCATATACTAAGATAAAATCAAAATGGATGACTTAGACATGAAGGGTGATATGATAAGCAACTTGAGGAAGCATGGAACATTTTTCCTGTCATTTATGGACAAGGGAAAAATTTATGACCAAACAAGAGATAGAAAATATTTCAGGAAATAAAATGGATTATTTTGATTACATCAAATTAAAAAGATTTTGCAAAAATAAAACCATTGCAGCCAAGATAAGGAAAGCTGGAAACAGGAAAAAAAAAATTACAGTAAATTTCTGTAATAAAGGTCTCATTTCTCAAATATATAAAGAAGTGAGTCAAATTTATAAGGATGGAAGTCATCCCCCACCTGATAAACGGTCCAAAGATATGAACAAAGCAGTTTTTAGAAGAAGAAATCAAAACTGTCTATAGTCATATGAAAAAACGCTCTAAATTACTCTTTGTCAGAGTAAAGCAAATTAAAACAACTCTAAGGTACCACCTCACACCTTTCAGATTTGGATAGCATGACAGAAAAGGAAAATAACAAATTCTGGAGGGGATGTAGAAAAATAGCAGTATTAATGTGTTGTTTGTTCTAGATGTGAACTGATCTAACCATTCTGGAGAGCAATTTGGAACTCCAAGTTACGATATATGATAGTAATGGAATACCATTGTGCTGTGAGAAATAATGAGCAGGATGCTTACAGAAAAACTTACAAAGACTGACATGAACTAGTAAAAAGTGAAACAAGCAGAAGAACATTGTACATATTAACAACAATACTGTACAATAATCAACTGTGAACTACTTTGCTATTCTCAGGAATACAATGATCCAAAACAATACTAAAGGATTTTATGATGAAAAATATTATCAAACTCCAGAGAAAGAACTGATGGTGTCTGAATACACGTTGACATATACTTATTTTACTTTCTTTCTAATTCTCCTTTTTTTGCTCTGTGTTTTCTTTTGCAATATGGCGAGTATGAAAATGTTTTGTATGGCTGCAAATGTATAATCTACATCAAAATGCTTTCCTTGTCAAGGGTGGGGAAGGAGATGGAGAGAATTTGGAACTCAAAATTAAAAAAAAAAACAAATGTTAAAATTTGTGGTTTATATGTAATTGAGAAAAATTAAATGTTTTTTTTTTAAAAAAAGAATATCTTTAGGAATAGTTATAGATCCTTATGCTCCTTGACCTCTCTGTCTTCTCTGAAAGTGTCAATCACCTACTTCTTGTTACTTTCTTCTCTTTAGATTTTCATGACAGTATTCTCACCTGGTTCTTCCCACACCAGTCTGACCACTCTTTTTTAATCCTTTCCTGGATCTTTATCCAGATTATACCCACTGAACATGAGTATTCCCCAGTGCTCTGTCTTGGGGCTCTCTTCTCTTTTCTTGTTAAACTATTTCTCTTGGCAATCATGGTAGCTATATGAATTCAAATATCATATCTCCTTATCCAGTCCTAACCTTTTGGCTGACCTCCAGTGTCCCATTTCCAAATGTCTGTGGGACATACTGAGCTGGTTGTCTGGTGGATATTTTAAACTGTTCAAAACTAAATTCACTGACTTTCCCCTAAAACCCTTCCTTCTTCCTAACTCTTATTACTGTTAAGGGTACCACCACTCTCCCAATAACCCTGGCTTACAATCTAGGTATCATCTTCAACTCTCCTATTTAGCACCCCATATCCAATTCCACGGCCTGTCAATTTTACCTTCATAACATCTCACATATATTCCCCATTCCCTTCCCTGATACTGCCACCACTCTCACGCATACCCTATTACCTCACACCTAGGCAACTGCCATGGCCTTCTGGTTGGTCTTCCTGTCTCAGGTCTCTTCCCTATTCCAGTCTAGCCTCTACTTGGTTATCACAGTGGTTTTCCTAAAGTGCAGATCTGACCATTTCATTCTCCCCATCACCCCAAACCTCCATTCAACAAATTCAAGTGGCTTCCTATTGCCTCTGGGATCAAATGTATAAAATCCTATTTGGCTTTCAAAGCCCTTCATAGCCTGGCCCCTTCCTACCATACTCTCCTCTGCATATTCTGTGATTCAGTGACAGTGGACTCTTTGCTGCTCCTCAATAAGGTATTTTCATTTGCTGTCCCTTGGGTCTCGAACTCTCCCTCACTTCCTCTGTACCTCATGCTTGCCTGGCTTTCTTCAAGTGTCAACTAAAGTCCCACATTCTACAAAAATCATTTTTCAGTTCCACTTACAGTGCCAACCTGCAACAGTAGAGGAAATTTTCTTACTTAGGTGTTCCCTATAACAACAAAATTACTGGTAAAGTTCATATTCTATTTTACTTAGAAATATAGAAATGTAAAAAATGCTTTATCAATTAGTTTCATAATTATATTACTTAGATGAAGAAATGCTACTTTAAAAAAGGTATCTAATAAATTATTTTTCAAAGAAATTTATTAACTTGTGTATGTGAATTTTTTTAGTAATCATTTAATAAAAATTTTTTTGGAATTATAGCAGCATATGACCATTATGTTCTAAATACTGCCATTAATAAAGTAATTCTAAGTGTATATACAGAGGAAAAAATCATTTAGAAAATTATACAAAATTTATTTTTTAATGCTCTTATCTACCTGTAAAGCAAAAGACATTCAAGTTTTCTGTGTTTCTTCTGCCTTACCAGCTCTCGATAGACACCTTCATATTTTCCTTCAGGTTTTGTTATCTTTTCTTTCTGGAAAACTTCTCTGTTTCGATTCCCTCCCGTACTCATGCTGAGATTACTTCTAGCATTACCACCACCTCCTCCAAATGTCTTGGTCTTTAGATAAGTGGGGAAAAAGGAAAAAAATGAGATTAAGTGAACATTTTATGAAAATAGAGATTAAGTAATAAAGTTATAAAGAATTCAATAAATCTAGAGTATGTAAATTTCTATGGCTCTATTTTACACAGAGAAGTAAAATGTTAAATTCTATTTTTTAAAAAAAGTAACTAGGCAAATTTCCTTCTCTTCTTAAGTCCAGAATAGACTATTTTTTAAAAAATGCTACATAATTTTAATTGTTATGTGCTACTTTCAGGCAAATCTCTAAAAGAAATGTAAATGCAGAATTATAAAGAAGAAAAATAAAATAGCCCCCAGATTAGGTGCTTTAAGAAAAAATTTCTTAAACATTTTAACATTAAACTTTATAGTACACATAAATTCAAATTCAATAGTTGAACAAATTCATAGAGGCAGTACACAAATGCATTCTTCTAATTTCGCTGGTCTTACTGAAGAAATATGTTCTCATTTTACCTTGCATATCTTATTTTATTGTGAGATATTATGAATAAAAAAGCAATAGTTGAAAAATAAATGATACATGCCCAAAAATAATACACATACCCATTACATGTATAATATTTTATAAACTATACTGTCTATATACTCTAATCAGTTTACAATTCCAAATAAATAATTTATACACATTTTTTAAAATTAGTCCATAATTTTAAATTTCTCTTTTTCCCTCCAATAAGAAAAAATCCAATAGACAAATCTGGGAGCAGAAAACAATAGAGATAATTACTTTTAATCAGATGGCACCCAGAAAGAAGAAAATTTAAAGATAACACTACAGCATAAATAATGGTCATAAAAGAGACTTCAGCAAATGATGTTGAAACAGGTGGATAATGTTCTGTGTAATTTTTAAAAACCCACAATTTAAAATTTTATTTCAGATCAGAATAAACTTGTAACTGCAAAAATTAAAAGCCCACAATTTTTTATAGAATTGCCAGCTCACAAAATTTAAGCAAAAATATTAAATCTACCAAGAAAGTTCTCTAACTAAAACCCATGTGACATTTTAAATGCATTAAAACTAATGATCAAGATCACTTTACTTAGGAAAAGTAATATGATTACTCATGACAGAAAAAACCATAATACTTTTTGTAGTTTAAGCATATGCTTGAATAGGGTTAGTTAAGAGGAAGCAAGGTCCAAGGGAATGAACTTTGTTAGAAGGAAATGAGGAATAAAGAACAGTTTTGTAATCAATGAAATACTGCAATGCATAATATTTTCATAGCTAAAGACAGAGAGTCAAGCAATTGGGAAGAATTAAATTCAAAAATTATCCTCTGTTTACAACTCAATTTCAAAAGGTAAGTTAAATGTTAATTAATCTAAAAGGATGTTTCATTCCAAGTCATTAGCACCTATAAAAAAATGAAACCTTGAATTTTACAAGTTAAAGTCAAGCTCAACCAATATATTCAGATACTAACATTATCTGATCAAGATATAAAAAATCAACTATAATTTAGAAGAATTTCTATTCTTAGTGAGGCTAAGACGAGGAAATAGTTTCTTCTTAGTATTAAATATAACAATATGTATCTCATTTTAAAGACAAACCATTTTAATTTCACAGATCTCAAAATCAAATATATTTTTGCCAATACTATTCAACAGAAATTTAGCAATGAAAAAAAATCAACTTAAATTCTGAGTCATTATCAATATTATGGTCTTCTCTTTGTTTGCTGCACACAATAAATGCTCAATAAAAGTTTCTAAATTAATTGCTAAAGAACAAGACTATATAGAAATTTTCAATGGAGAGTTGTTCTTCAACCTATGTCAAGGGAAATGCCTCTCCACTGGGATGAATTTTGGAAGTTAGGGACTTTAACAATAAAAGTTAACAATTATTACTACTGATAAAGGGTAGATTAACAGGTTCCCAGATCAAAATCCTATTACCAGAAGCCTTCGAGATCCATCTCCAAGAGAAAAATTTGAGAGGAAGCATCGCAGGTGCTTAGAGGAGGAAGTATACAGAATTCTCTGCCATACCCCAGCTGTCACTTGAATCCAAAATGAAAAAAAAAAACCTGGGGAGAGGCAAAGACTCCACTACTCTAAATAGGCCTCCTTGGCTCCACTCAAGTATTACCTCCCAGAGGAAACATCCTCATCTCCTTCCCATCCCCCAGCTATTATTGCCTTTCTTGGCAACAGGAAGTATTTTGTTTTTGTCTTTGAGTACCAAGTGCCTACCAGTGCTTGCAACGGAATATGTCTTTAATAAATGCATGTTAAAAGAATGAATATATGATTACCTGTTCCCTTCTCAGGAAGGCATGACCTTTGATACAGACAGAGTAAATCACAGTCCCCAGATGTTAGATGTACTTCTGAATATCCATTACCACCTCTTCTCTACTTAATCATGTCCAAATCTCAGAATCTACCACAGTCAAACCAACCTCTTTCAGGCAGATAAGATGGTCACATAATTAGCTTTTATTTTTACTACCAGCTTCAGTTAGTTTTTATGTGAAATAGGGATAATATGCTCCCTATCTAGACCTCATGGGGCTGCTGTATCAAAGTATTTATTAAGCCTTAGAACGATATACAATAAATAGAAATACTAAATAAATTGTAACTGCAGTTATTGTTACTAGAACGCCAAAGCTAAAAATGCAAAGGGTCAAGTATGTGTGGCAGGAGAAGGAAAGCATAAATACAAGAACCCATTTGCCTTATGTTTTCTTGTCACTGACAGTACTATTTCTAATATCAAATTCTAAGGCTTTGAGATAACACTTTCCTTTTTTCCAACAACATTTTTATTTCCTGCCTCAACATAACTCCATTATCTACTTGGAGCAAAAACTGTGACTAGTTGTGATTATTTTCCAATAGAGGTTAATGTATTATAATAGTCTTACATGGCCACAGGCAACTATAGCAATAGCCCATCTACAGTGCTCTAAGACTGGCAGACTGCTTTATGTATGTTAACTCATTTGATCCTCACAATAACCCTTTGAGGGAGGAACTATCATTATCCCCATTTTACAGATGTTACCTGCTTATAGTATCTGCTTCTTACCCCCTAGTTTCCTTAGTCTTTGAATCAAGCTGATCATGAAGCAAAAAAGGCATTTGCTGTGTGTAAAGTATCAATCACTTATACTTTAACCTTATGGGATAAGAATTAGACTATATCAATAAAACAAAACATAATATACATTATGTATGTTTAATATGTAAACAAGTTGTAAACACATTATACACTTATCATGTTTGTGTACATGATGAACATACTTATATAGGCACACATGTATATAATATATACACAAATATTTAAATGACAGTTTCCTACCTCTTTGCTCTTTGAAACTTCTGCAATAGCAGCTGTTCTCTGCTTTTCAAATTCATCATTATCACCTGGAGGTTTGGCAGGAGCTGTCACTTGCAATGTTTTTCTCCGATCAAGTTCTCTGCTATCCACTTGGACATGAGACACACACTTCTAGTGATATAAAACATATATAAAACCAATTTACTGTCTAACACAAGATGTCCAATTTATATTATTGCTTCTTAGATGTTTTATTTCTTAAAGAAATACCAGTTTAACTTCTAGTAACAGAATCCACAAACTGGCAGCTCTACCACATGAACTTAAATCTGAGAATTTCTTAAAAAAGAGATTAAATTGATAGTAAGATAAAATAATATTATTAGTTGTGTAACTGAGCAAGTCATAATTTCTCCTGGATTCAGTATCCTTATACATAAAATAAGAAGGATGAACCTGAAAACTTCTAAGATTCCTTTCAGCTCTAAATAAATATTCCCATAATCCTGTTATTAAGTCAGAATGCATTTGATGAATCATGTCACTGAACAACAAAATAACTTTCAGTTAACAATGGAAATATTTATAAAGTCATTCTGCTAAGGTACCTAATTTTGTTTAGGGTCATTATCTGAAAAAGTTCTAGATTTCAAAGAAATTATTATTCAAGAATAATCAGTTAATGTACTGTACAACTAAGAGAAAAAATATACAAAAAGTTTCACTTCAACATTATACTGACACCTGGCTGTTTTCAATCCTTTAATGGATCTGTTATCTTCTTGGTGTGGATATTTCCTTACACCAAAAAGTGATCAAAATTCATTCATGTCTTGTCTTCCTCTGTAATATCTGTCTATTTGCTACTTTAACACACAGCTCGAAAGCACCATTTTCTGCATAAAGCTTTCTTGATATCCTCAACTGTTAGTGCCCTTCCTCTCAAAGTATCCAGTATATAACTAATTTGTATATGTTTGTATATATTTATGGTGTGTGTGTGTGTGTGTGTGTGTGTGTGTGTATTCCCACACACTTGTTTATCTCCCACATCAGAACACAAGCTTCTTGAGAGTAGGGATTTTTTTTTATTCTTTGTACTTGCATCCTCAGATCTTGGAACATAGCAGGAACTTAATAAATAACTTGCTGATGAACTGATTGACCTGTCTTTCCATAACTCCTCTGTAAAGGATACCCAGTATAACAAGAGAAATATGAGTTAAAATTCCAGCCCCAACTGGTAAGGTTTTGTTCCATAAAACAGAGAATAATAGATATAACAAGCCTTCCTAAAGGAAATAAAAATTTCACAGTGTTTTGTAGTACATCAACTATAATTTGCCTGCAAAATAGGAATAATAAAAATCTGTTGCCCTAAATAAAGTTTGAAGTCTCTCAAAGGCAAATGCCAGAAAACATAGCATATTTCTAACGATGTAAACATATTCCAGTTATACAAGCATCAGACACGAATATCTTTCTTCAAATTACTTAAGCATAGTTTATTAAGCTGAAATAAAACTAAATATGAATGCACTTTCAATATTATCATTTCAATTTTATTTAGGTGATTATTTTATTATACTTCTTAATCCAAAAAAAAAGTCAAACCTAAGTGTCAGAATTTTCAAAATTTGAATAAAAATTGTTGATTGTAAATAAAAAGTAATTTACATAAGGATTCTGGAGATAATATTTGGGAGGGGGATTTTCAAACAGATTATTACCATCTTAAATATGAATTATTACATGTTCACATTGTTTTAATATTAAAAAAATAAGAAAAAATCCTTTCCCAATTTGAGGTGATTACAAAAGGTTTTGCACAGTAGCAAATGACTACCCATTTAGTCAATCTTTTTGATTTCCTATAAGTGATAAAAAGTCAGAATTTCCAAACATGGATTACATTATGAAACTCCACTATATCTATATATGTATATATGTATGTATGTATGTATGTATGTATGTATAATAGACCAATAAAGGTTACTAGTGTTTGTCACTGTTGAAAACTAATTTAATAATACTCATAGTTATTAACTCTACCCAAACAGCAACACTTAAAGCATAGTTTTTATTGCAAGGTAAGAAACATTTGTTCTTAATTTAATTTCCTCCCATGCTAGTCTATGTTTTCTATAACTGGGTGCCTGCCCTACTTCACAAAAGTTAAGAGCCATATGTACAGATATCTGAAAGAGACTTCTGATAGCAAAATAAAAACCATTATAATCTTGTATTGACTTCCTTTTGAGAAGCAAGATCAGACACTGGACAAATTTCCCAAAATTAAATTGAGGGAGAAGTAAAAGGAGAATGATAGTGGAAATGATACCCAGGGCACCAAAGAGGACCAGAGAAAGTGGCTGAATCTGTGAGGATTGTTAACTGCTAAGCTAGCAGTTTCAGTCAATTAGGAAAATAGGAGGAAAGATGGGACTTTATCAAATGTACAGTGGGGGTCAGGACTGAAAGATATGGAAGGTATAAAAACATGGATTGGTGGATATTCCTGGGAGGATATTGTTTATAAATTTCCTTTTTAAAAAAAATGTTTTTGTTATAAATGATAATAATTTAGATGACATTTTTAAAATAAGTTTTAAATTTTAAAATTACAGAAAACCCTAGACAAAACTTTAAAAAGCATTTTCATCAATAGGCATAAGCTTTTTAAAAAATATTAGTCTTTTTGGTGATCTCATCTTTAAATATCTTTTCCATTTAGGTACTTATAAAGCAGTGCAATTAGGTGGCACAGCAGATAGAACACTGGACTTGGAATCATAACAACTCATCTTCTCAAGTTCAAATCTGTCCTCAGAAATTTACTAGTTCTATGACCCTGGGTAAAGCACTTAACTTTGTTTACCTCATCTGTAAAATGAACTGGAGAAGGAAATGGCAAACCACTCTAGTATCTTTGCCAAGAAAATCCCAAATTGGGGTCACAAAGAGTTGGACACAACTTAAACAACCAAATAAAAACTTCTAAAGGTTTTTTTTTTTCAGGGGGATGGGGGATATGAAGGAATTAATATAATATATGATTAATATAATCATAATATAATTAATATAATCATAATTAATGAATGTACTGTCCTAATTCTGCTTTCTTTGGACTAATTCATTCTATCTTTCCATATCTCCTTGTAGTCTTCATGTTTCATTTTTAAGGAATGACATACTATTACACCAATGTCACAAAATTTATTCAGTCATACTGAATTTGGGGGGATCATTTATTATGATCTGTTTTCACCTCATAATTTTTTAATTGTCTATTCTCTGAAAATGAACTATAAGTTGATTTTTATTTGTGGTTCTTTACTAAGACAAATTATGTGTAGGTCAGTGACTGGCAACACAAATGGGTTCTTCATCCATGATTCTATTTTTGCAAAGAAATAAGGAACAATTATTAAATCCTTCTGCCTGCTTAATGATTCATTGATGAACAATTTTTGTCACCATTTCTTCCATATATAGTTTGAACAATAAAAATACTTTTTCCAGATTAAAATTCATCTTTTAAAGTAAAAGTTTAATTACCTGTCCAAAAGGCACAAAAGGAGGTGGTCCACCTTCTGTTCCAATGTTGCTTCTATTGTGTTTTGACAAGCTCTATGGAGAAAAATCAGTTTTTTCATGAAAATGAAACAAGTAAAGAATATATTTTTTCAAATTTGCAAAAATGTGTCTTTTGTCTTTACAAAAAAATTTTTAAAAATTCCTGAAATCCATATCCTAATTTTATTACTTAGCTTATATAGACTGTCACCAGATAACTACAATATTTCACTGTCACCAAAAGTCAAATTTTACTAAAATGAAGAAAATAAACTTTTTTTCAAACAAGATTTTAATAAGTATTTATTGCCGATTTTTTCACCACCACAGAATCTCAAAGCTGAATGCTACCTCAAAGTCCAACCTGCTCCTGAACAGGTCTCTCCTTCACTACTTCTTCAACAGAAAGATATCCAGCTCTTCTTAAAGACCTCCAGTGATGAAAACCTCATTACTTCCTTACACAGCTTAATCCAGTATGAGACAGATTCAATTCTTATAAAATTTTTTCTCACATTATCCTGAAATCTGCCTCTCTATAACTTTCACCCATTACCTGACAAAGAGAAAAATTTTAAAGGGAGTACAACAATAGTCCTCAAGCATTTGAAAGGTTATTCTGTAGAGGAGAAGTTAGATTTATTTTGCTTGGGTCCAGATTACAGAAATAGTTCAGTTACAGAGGCATATCTAGACTTTATGTGAGGGGAATCTTCATAACAAATAGAGCTAACTAGATACAGAACACACCAACTCAGGAGGTAATTATATATTTTCAAGTTAAAGTTGGATAAGCATTTGTGAGGGATGTTGTAGAAGGAATTCTTGTATGTGTTAGACTAGGTCAAGTATTTTGTATCATGGACCTCCTTTGGCAATCTGGTAAAGATTATAGAGTCTTTCTAGAAATAGTATTTTTAAGTCATAGAAAAATATGTAAGATTAAAATCCTAACAGAACTAATTGTATTGAAATATAATTATCAAAATATTTTTTGAGGGGGCGAAGCCAAGATGGCGGAGTAGAAAGACACACATACACTAGCTCCAAACCCACAGCCCATAAAATATCTGTAAAAAAGAACTCCCAACAAATTCTGGAGTAGCAGAAGCCACAGAACAACGGAGTGGACGAGATTTCTGTTCCACAGAGCCCTGAAAACCTCTCGCAAAAGGTCCGTCGCGCCCCAGACCCAAAGCCGAGCCCAGCCCTGCCTTGGCAGCACAGCACCAAGGGGAGCAGATCCCAGCAGGCTCCAGGGACGGAATCTCCAGCGGCCGTGCGGGTCCTCCACCCACGGGCCCCAAAGGTTGGTGAGAGGGTCTTCTCGGCTTGCCGAGAGGGGAGTGGGGTGCCCCCATAACTCAGGCCCCCTGGGAGGCAGCAGTGGAGGCAGGAGCAGACAGGGGCTCCCAAAACAGGCAGGAGCCCGGATCCATTGTTGAAGGTCTCTTCATAAACCCCCTGACGGAACTGAGCCCTGAGTGGTGGCCCTGTCCCCACCTGAGCACCTCAACTTAATCCCACACTGAATAGCAGCCCCGCCCGCACCCAAAGCCCTGAGGCTGGGAAGCAGCATTTGAATCTCAGACCCCAAGCTGTTGGCTGGGAGGATCTGGAGGCAAAGTGGGTGTGAAGAGAATACTCAGAAATCAAGTCACTGGCTAGGAAAATGCCCAGAAAAGGGGAAAAAAAATAAGACTATAGAAGGTTACTTTCTTGGTGAACAGGTATTTCTTCCCTTCCTTTCTGATGAGGAAGAACAATGCTTACCATCAGGGAAAGACACAGAAGTCAAGGCTTCTGTATCCCAGCCCACCCAATGGGCTCAGGCCATGGAAGAGCTCAAAAAGGATTTTGAAAATCAAGTTAGAGAGGTGGAGGAAAAACTGGGAAAAGAAATGGGAGAGATGCAAGTAAAGCATGAAAAGCAGGTCAACACCCTGCTAAAGGAGACCCAAAAAAATGCTGAAGAAAATAACACCTTGAAAAATATGCTAACTCAACTGGCAAAAGAGGTTCAAAAAGCCAATGAGGAGAAGAATGCTTTCAAAAGCAGAATTAGCCAAATGGAAAAGGAGGTTCAAAAGCTCACTGAAGAAAATAGTTCTTTCAAAATTAGAATGGAACAGATGGAGGCCAGTGACTTTATGAGAAACCAAGAAATCACAAAACAAAACCAAAAGAATGAAAAAATGGAAGAGAATGTGAAATATCTCATTGGAAAAACAACTGACCTGGAAAATAGATCCAGGAGAGACAATTTAAAAATTATGGGCCTACCTGAAAGCCATGATCAAAAAAAGAGCCTAGACATCATCTTTCATGAAATTATCAAGGAAAACTGCCCTGAGATTCTAGAACCAGAGAGCAAAATAAGTATTCAAGAAATCCACAGATCACCACCTGAAAGAGATCCAAAAAGAGAAACTCCTGGAAACATTGTGGCCAAATTCCAGAGTTCCTAGGTCAAGGAGAAAATATTGCAAGCAGCTAGAAAGAAACAATTCAAGTATTGTGGAAATACAATCAGGATAACACAAGATCTAGCAGCTTCTACATTAAGGGATTGAAGGGCATGGAATAGGATATTCCAGAAGTCAAAGGAACTAGGACTAAAACCAAGAATCACCTACCCAGCAAAACTGAGTATAATACTTCAAGGGAAAAATTGGTCTTTCAATGAAATAGAGGACTTTCAAGCATTCTTGATGAAAAGACCAGAGCTGAAAAGAAAATCTGACTTTCAAACACAAGAATCAAGAGAACCATGAAAAGGTAAACAGCAAAGAGAAGTCATAAGGGACTTACTAAAGTTGAACTGTTTACATTCCTACATGGAAAGACAATATTTGTAACTCTTGAAACTTTTCAGTATCTGGGTACTGGGTGGGATTACACATACACACACGCACATGCACATGCACATGCACACACACATAGAGACAGAGTGCATAGAGTGAATTGAAGAGGATGGGATCATATCTTAAAAAAATGAAATCAAGCAGTGAGAGAGAAATATATTGGGAGGAGAAAGGGAGAAATGGAATGGGGCAAATTATCTCTCATAAAAGAGGCAAGCAAAAGACTTTTAAAGTGGAGGGAAAAAGAGGGGAGGTGAGAGAAAAACATGAAGTTTACTCTCATCACATTCCACTAAAGGAAGGAATAAAATGTACACTCATTTTGGTATGAAAACCTATCTTACAATACAGGAAAGTGGGGGAGAAGGGGATAAGCAGGGGGGGGATGATGGAAGGGAGGGCATGGGGAGGAGGGAGCAATTTGAGGTCAACACTCATGGGGAGGGACAGGATCAAAAGAGAGAATAGAAGTAATGGGGGACAGGATAGGATGGAGGGAAATATAGTTAGTCTTATACAACATGACTATTATGGAAGTTATTTGCAAAACTACACAGATACGGCCTATAGTGAATTGCTTGCCTTCCAAAGGGAAGGGGTGGGGAGGGAGGGAGGAAGAGAAGTTGGAACTCAAAGTTTTAGGAACAACTGTGGAGTACTGTTCTTGCTACTAGGAAACAAGAAATACAGGTAAAGGGGTATAGAAAGTTATTTGGCCCTACAGGACAAAAGAGAAGATGGAGACAAGGGCAGAGAGGGATGATAGAAGAGAGGGCAGATTGGTGATAGGGGCAATTAGAATGCTCGGTGTTTTGGGGTGGGGGGAGGGGACAAAAGGGGAGAAAATTTGGAACCCAAAATTTTGTGAAAATGAATGTTAAAAGTTAAATAAAAAATAAATAAAATAAAATAAAAATATTTTTTGAAACAAATTAATGGACCCCAGGTTAAGAACTCTTAGGCTATATGGTCTCTAGTGTTCCTCTCAACTTTGATATTCTGTGATTTCTGTGAAACTTTAACAGAAGCAATATCTTTTTTCCCAAATTTTCTTTTGCTGTCAACTTGATAAAAATCAACAAATATGATTATCTCCATATACAAAGAACAGGAATAAAAGGAATTTATAAGAAACTGGGAATTACTATTAAAGATAGATTGCTTCTTTTCAAAATATATGTTAAATTAACACATTAAAAACAATACTATCCTGTTTGTCTGTGACCTCTTATAAACTTACTTCTGTTTTCTTCTATGTATTTTAAAAATATTTCTACAATTCTTTTCGTCTCCATCAGGGGCATTATTAATTGATCGAGCAGACTAGACATGTCTGACCCATCTTCTACACTCAGTCTTTTAACTGTTCCTCTACTCAGTCTCTCCCCATTCCATATCTAGTCCCCTACATTCTTCTTCCAACATCCAGTTCTTTTCTACTGAATGCACTATTGCCAGTTCCAAACTATTCCTAAGGTTTCCCACTGTTGAATTATCTTTACAATTCCTAAGGGATGGCTAAAGTACCAGAGTAAGAAAAAAAAAAACTTAGCCACCATTTGTACCAAATGAACAGAACTACAAAGCAGTGATCAATGAACGGATGTTATCCTGAGATGAAGTCTGCAGACAGAAACTCTTGTCTATCCTTAGGAAGTCTCCACAGTTTTCCCATAATTACACAGATAACACTCAAAAAAATTTTAAGAAGCAAAAAAAAAATACACAGTCATCAACAATTACTAATGTCCTGTTGGTTGCCATTAGTTAATTAGAAAATGAGTTAGTGAGACATGGCAGAGTGCAAAAAAGAAAGAGTATCCATATTTTTTAAAGAAAACAAAAAAATCAGAGTGATGTAAACAAGACAATTTTCTTTTTACCTTGTTAAATTAAATATTAACTTTAAAAAACATGTCAACATAAGTTCACAGTTCCACAATCTTCCTGTTTATTTCACATACTGTATACTTAAGTGATGAGGTTTAAGTTCATAATAAAAAGAAAACATAAGTACAAAAATTTTCTGCTATAGAAAAGTTGATCTTTTCCAATTTTCCAGGTTGGTGTCCACTTTCTAGTTTAATTTTTTTATTATTCATTAATTTATTTTTAGTTTTTAACATTCACTTCCACAAGATTTTGAGGTCCAAATTTTCTCCCCATCTCTGCCCTCCTCAACAGTGTGCATTCTGATTACTCCTTCCCCCAGTCTGCCCTCTCTTCTATCACATCTCCCCCTTCTCTTATTACCTTCCCTTCTACTTTCTTGTAGGGCAACATAGATTTCTATACTCCATTGCCTATATGTCTTAATTTCCAGTTGCATGTAAAAACAATTATTAACATTCATTTTTAAAACTCTCCCTTCCTCCCTCTCCACCCAACCCCATTGAGAAGGCAAGTAATTCAATATGGGTTATACATGTGAAGTCATGCAAAACACTTCCATGACAGTCATGTTGAGAAAGACTAACTATATTTCCCTCCATCCTAACCTGCCCCCCATTTATTCTATTCTCTCTTTTGACCCTGTCCCTCCTCAAGTGTTTACTTCTAATTATCCCCTCCTCCCATTTGCCCCCTCTTCTATCACCTCCCCACCCCCACTTGTCCCCTTCTCCCCTACTTTCCTGTAGTGTAAGATAGATTTTCATACCAAATTGAGTGTGCATGTTACTCCTTTCTAAAGGCAAATCCAATGACAGTAAGGTTCACTCTTTCCCTCTCACTTCCCCTCCCCTCTCCATTGAAAAAATATTTTCTTGTCTCTTTTATGTGAGAGATAATTTACCCTATTCTATTCCTCCCTTTCTCCTCCCAATATATTCCTCTCACCTCTTAATTTTATATTTTCAGATATCATCCCTTCATAATCAACTCACTCTGTGCCCTCTCTCTATATATATAATCCTTCTAACTATCCTAGTACTGAGAAAAGTCTCAAGAGTCTCAAATAATACCTTTCCATGTAGGAATATAAACAGTTCAACTTTAGTAAGTCTCTTAAGATTTCTCTTTCCTATTTACCTTTTCATGTTTCTCTTGATTCTTGAGTTTGAAAGTCAAATTTTCTATTCAGCTCTGGTCTTTTCATCAAGACTGCTTGAAAGTTCTCTATTTCATTTTTTTCCCCCTGAAATATTATACTCAGTTTTGCTGTGTAGGTGATTTTTGGTTTTAATTCTAGCTCTTTTAACCTCTGAAATATCATATTCTAAGCCCTCTGATCCTTTAATGTAGAAGCTGCTAGATCTTGTATTATCCTGACTGTTTCCACAATACCTGAATTGCTTCTTTCTGGATGCTTGCAATATTTTCTCCTTGCCTTGGAAGCTCTGGAATTTGGCTACAATATTCCTAGGACTTTTCCTTTTATCTCTTTCAGGAGGGCAATTGGTGAATTCTTTCAATATCTCTTATCAGTAGTGATTTAGAGCATTTTTCATATGACTATAGTTAGTTTTGATATCTTTGTCTGAAAACTATCTGTTCATATCCTGTGATATTAGCCAATCTAGTAGGTGAGGGGTGGTACCTCAAGGTAGTTTAATTCACATTTCTCTAATCAGTATGATTTAGAGCATCCTTCATATGACTACCGTTAGCTTTGATATCTTTGTCTGAAAACTATCTGTTCATATCCTTTGACAATTTGCCAATGGGGAAATGGCTTTTATTTTTACAAATTTGTTTGTTTCATGTAGCTCAACTTCAACTTGTCCTCAAAATGAACTTCCTTTGTACCTATTCCTTCTCTGTGGGAGGAAGTCATGCAATAGTGCTTACTGAATTTTCCAAGGACTCATTCTCAAATGGGCACTCACTATTGCACTGTAGTCCTTTTATTTTTATGAGATTGTATTTCTGTTCCCTCCCTTTCTTCTCTTGGATTCTTCCTTGTATCTGTATCCTCTTCTATTCTTCCCTTAGATTCTAGGTTGTCGCTTTCTCAGTCAATTAATAAACATTTATAAGTGTGTCTTATATACCAGTCACTGTGCTTGGTGCTTGAGGAGTATGACCAAAGTTCTTAGCAAATATTGTGAGGAATGTGCTAGACAAAAGACACACTCCTCTCTCTACATATATGGGACCTAAGTAGGCCTTGGGGGAACTAAATCTCTGTCCAGACTTCAGGACCTCAAAAGGCTGAGGACAAATTGGAAGGTCAGTAGAGAAAATCTGTGCCAGAGAGTAGAATGGTCCAGCCCCAGCCCCAGGGCAGTGGAGAAGGAGGAGGAGCCTGCAGCAGCAGGGGCAGCCACAGTAGCTGTTTCTGAAGCTATAGGTCCCCAGATTGTGGGGGTCTTGAGAGGCTGACAGTACACCTCCCCCACTTTAAGCAGAGAACTTCCTTGTTCAAAAGTCAAGTAAATAGGTAGGGAAATAAGCAAAACTGGAAAAAGAATCAAACTATAGAATATTCCTTTGGGGACAAGAGAAGGCCAAAATATACAATCAGAAGAAAACAATAGAGTGAAAGCTCCTACATCCAAAGTCTCCAAGAAAAATATGAATTGCTCCCAGGCCATGGAAGAATTCAAAAGGGATTTTGAAAATCAGGTAAGAGAAGTAGAGGAAAAACTGGAAAGAGAAATGAGAGATGCAAGAAAATCATGAAAATTGAGTCAAATGCTTGCTAAATGGAACCCCCCAAAATGCTGAAGACAGTAATACCTTAAAAAATAGGGTAACCCAAATGGCAAAAGAAATACAAAAAGTGAATGAGGAGAATGCCCTAAAAAGCAGAATTGGCCAGATGGAAAAGGAGGTCCAAAAGCTCACTGAAGAAGCAGATGGAAGCTAATGACTTTATGAAAAATCAAGAAATTATGAAACAAAATCAAAAGAATTTTTAAAAAAAGCAGACAATGTGAAATATCTCATTGGAAAAACAACTGACCTGGAAAATAGATCTAGGAGAGACAATTAAAAAATTTTTATTCTACTTGAAAGCCATGATGAAAAAAAAAAGAATCTAGACACCATCTTTCAAGAAATTATCAAGGAAAACTGCCCTGATATTCTAGAACCAGAGGGTAAAATACACACACACACACACACACACACACACACACACACACACACACACACGTATATGTAGAGAGAGAGTGTGTCATTTGTCTAGCACATTCCTCACAATATTTGCTAAGAACTTTAGTCATACTCCTCAAGCACCAAGCACAGTGACTGGTATATAAGACACACTTATAAATGTTTATTAATTGACTGAGAAAGCGACAACCTAGAATCTAAGGGAAGAATAGAAGAGGATACAGATACAAGGAAGAATCCAAGAGAAGAAAGGGAGGGAACAGAAATACAATCTCATAAAAATAAAAGGACTACAGTGCAATAGTGAGTGCCCATTTGAGAATGAGTCCTTGGAAAATTCAGTAAGCACTATTGCATGACTTCCTCCCACAGAGAAGGAATAGGTACAAAGGAAGTTCATTTTGAGGACAAGTTGAAGCTGAGCAACATGAAACAAACAAATTTGTAAAAATAAAAGCCATTTCCCCATTGGCAAATTGTCAAAGGATGTGAACAGATAGTTTTCAGACAAAATAACTACTACAAAAGCTAACTACAGTCATATGAAAAATGCTCTAAATCACTACTGATTAGAGAAATGCAAATTAAAACTACCTTGAGGTACCACCCCTCACCTACTAGATTGGCTAATATCACAGAAAAGGAAAATGACAAATATTGGAGGAGATGTGGGGAAACTGAGATACTAATGCAATGTTGACAGAGTTGTGAACAGATTCAACCATTCTGTAGAGCAATTGGGAACTATGTCTAAAAGGCTATAAAATCATACATACCCTTTGACCCAGACCACTACTAGATCTCTATCCCACAGAAATGAAAAAAACAAAAAAGGAAAAGGACCTACATGTACAAAAACATTTATAGCAAGTCCTTTAGTGGTATCAAAGAATTGGAAATTCCCTAAAGGGAGTGCCCATCAATTGTGGAAAGGCTGACCAAGTTATGATAAATGACTGTGACATAATACTATTGTGCTATTGTAAGAAATGATGAGCAGGATGCTCTCAGAAAAACCTGGGAAGATTTACATGAGATGATGCAAAGTGAAATAAGCAGAACCAGGAGAAATATGCAGTAACACCAATATTATCCAGTGATCACCTGTGAATGTCATGACTATTCTCAGCAATACCATAATCCAAAACAATTCTGAAGGACTTATGACAAAACAATGCTATCAATCTCCAAAAAAAAGAACTGACAGAGTCTGAATACAAATCAAAGCATTTTTAAAATTTTATTTTCCCTGGGGTTTTTTTTGGTCTATGTTTTCTTTCACAACATGACTAATATGGATATGTGTTTTGCCTGACTGAATATTTATAACCTATATATCAAACTGCTTGCTTTCTCAATGAGTGGGGAGAGGGGAGAGGGAAAAAAGAGAATTTGGAACTCAAAATGTTTAAAAATGAAAGCTAAAAACGGCTTGTGTGTAATTGGGAGAAAATATTAATTTTTTAAAGCAGGAATGAGAAATAAAAGTTACAATCACAAAAGTGAATTTTAGAGTTCAGAAACGTGGAGACTGCACAGTTATGGGAGAAGGGAGTTTTTATGTTAAAAGACAGAAAGTGAATTGAACGGAGTTATGAAGCTAAAAAGAGTTGAGATTCTGCTAACAAAATTTAACTAATTTAAATTCAAATCTTGTAGAAGAAAAAAAACTGGCATTTCTGGTTTAAAGAAAGTAAAGATCAGAGAAGTGGTTTGCCCAAGGTCACACAACCAATTAATTTAAAAAAACAGGTCTTCTAACTCACAGTGTTGGGTTTCTGTCTACTAAGTACAAATAGGGAGTCCTAGAAAAGCAAAGTCCAGTCAAGACCAAATTTTCAAGGACCTAATAGCTCTAATAAAGTGATAGTTACATGTGTACTTACATTGCATGTAAAGATTTATCATCCCTGGGAGTATCTAAGAGAGAATCAATATAAATGCCATGGAAACTCAGAATACTAATGAAAATTGAGGTCAGGATGTTGGAAGGGACCTCAATATATACACAGAAAAGGAAATGTCATCAACTGGAAGAGGGAACAAAAAATATGCTCACTCTTCCTCCTAGGCCAATATATCAGAAAGCATGAGATAAGTATTCTGCAATGAAGAGAATGACCAGAAAAGCAGCAAATGTCACAAGGAAACAAAATTCCATTAGCACAAAATGGCAGAAAGTATGAGAGGAAGAAGTCTAAGATGAGTCTCTTAATGTTAGAATGAGATTCCTAAGAGCATAGTAGAATGGGAAGTCACAGGCACATAAGTACTAAAAAGTGGCAGGGACGAGGTGAATGCAAATAAAAGAGCAGGGAGTAGTACAAGGAGAAGAGAGTTTTTATCTTAAAAGACAGAAAGTCAACTGAAGGAAGTTACAGAGCTAAAAAGAGTTCAGGGTTTGCTAACAAAATTGAATTAATTCAAATTCAAATCTTGTAGAAGAAAAAAATGACATTTCTGGCTTAGAGTACACAAGATAATTCCTCAAAGATAAGAGACAGTACAAAAGATAACTGGAAGGCGGGCAGAGGGGAGGTGATAAGGGATTCATAAATAGAAGATGATTTAAATGTTAGAAATCTGGAGGTTTCAAGTTCTGGCTCCAAAATCTTAGAAATGAAATTATCTAGTCCAATCTCTGCATTCTACAAAAGAAGAAAGTGAAGATCAGAGAAGGTCACAAAACCAATTAATTAAAAAAACCTAAAACATAGGTCTCCTAATTCACAGTACTGGGTTTCCATCTACTAAGAATGAATAGGGAGTCCCAGAAAAGCAAAGTCCAGCCAGGACCAAATTTTAAAGGACCTAATAGCTCCAACAAGGTGATAGTTACATGTGTACTTAGATTGCATGTAAAGATTTATTTTACAATTTTTTAATTTAATTTCAATAACTGGAGGTAGAAACCTAATTCATTCTCAAGGAATTTTTCTTGCAAAGGAAGAGGGAATAAATATATTCATAAACAGATTCTCATTACTTTGAGCCCAGAGTAATCTGGATTGGCTTACTTTACACTGAGTAATCAAAAGCCCCAAAAAAGCAGAACCAGAAAGTTTGTAAAAGTGCCAAAGGATGAGCTAAAAGTATTAGTAAGGGAATAAAGTTTTAATAGTGGTTATCACAATTTGGTTACTACCAAGAGAAGTCCATTCCCTATATATTACTCTACAGGGAAGAACAGAAATAAGTTATACGAGTACCTGAAACTGGCAGAATATCGAGAAGACACTTACGCAATCTGATTCCCTAAGGATGTTCAAACAATGAATTCTAGCCAACAAAGATTTTTATTACAACTCTGTGAAACATTTATCTACCAAAATGGTCCAGATTTTTTTTTTTGTATCTCTACAATTTACACTGATTTCTTCCTTTATTTATAGTACAGTCAAATGGGGTATTTTTTAAAAACAGTAACTCCATCAAGGATAATTACTAGGTTACTTATGTCCTATCCACAGTCTAAATAATAACTCCATTATTTAATAAATACTAGTAATAGTGATTTATTACTGTTCCACAGCATCCAGGCTACTAACACCACAGTCTGAAATTTCCATACATATTATCCATTTCTGTGATGAAGGATTGACTATACCGTATCCCAGATTTACTTTGTTTACTTTGTTTACTTTGCACAAACTGGGCAAGAATTTTTTTGCCCTTTGCTTTTTTTTTTTTTAATTCAGTTTACACTTAAATACAAAAAAAAAAAAGAAAAAGAACATTGCCACACACTGAGCAAAACATAAGAGATCATTCAATATAAAACAAATTTTCATTTCAAGAAAACCTATATAATAAATACTACTCACTGTTTTCAAAGCTACCCAGCTTTTTTTTGCTTCCTTTTTGTTTATCTTCTGGCACGCACTCTTTATTCCTCCCCTCTCAGAAGGCTCCAATTAAACTCAGATATATGCATACATACATATACATAGATATCTATAAACATACACACATATGCATATACGCTCATACATATATGTATACATAGGCATATACATACACACACACACATATATATACATGACCATACTATGCATAGTTCCACTTGTCATCTCTCTCTGAAGATGGGTAGCATCTTTCTTCATAAGTCCAAGTCTTTCCATGTTTTTCTAAATCAACCAGCTCATAATTTTCTATACCACAGTACTATTCCAACACAATTATATCCTGAGAGATTGTCTATGAAAGTTTTTTTCCCCAATTTTCTGCATTCCTTCTATTGCTGGCTACAACGGTTTTATTTTTACGAGAAAAAATTTTAAATAATCGAAATTATCCATTTTACACTTCAACAATGCTTTTACCTTATAATATAGTTTAAGGTCAGATACTGCTGAATCTGCTTCCTTTACATCTTTTTTTCCTGGTTTCCTTGAAATTCCTAACCCTTTGTCCTTCCAGATGAACTTTGTTATTATTTTTTCTAACTCAGGAAGATAATTTTTAGCAATTTAATTGGGATGGCACTGAATAGATTAGTTGGGTAAAAATTGTCATTTTAAAAATTATACTGGCTTTACCTACTCACGAACAATAAATATTATTCCAATTATCTCAATTTGACCTTATTTGTAAAAAATATTTTATGTTTATATTCATATAGTTCCTGCGTCTAGGCAGGCATATTTTCTGGTTTTTTACACTGTTTAATAATTTTAAATGATTTAAAACAGTATTAAATAACAATGGTGACACATGGCATTATTTACCTATTTTTCTTTTTTGATAAAATCTATTTTGGCATTACCCCCACTTTTTTTACATAATAAATTCTGCAGCCTTTTATTTTTATCTTTGTGTGTATCTCTCATTTTTATAGTGTTTCCTAAAAGCAATATATTGTTGAATTCAAATTTTTAATCAGCTACTTCACTTCTATTTTATGGGTAAATTCATCCCATTCACATTCTAAATTATAATTACCTGTTCCATATTTTCTTCCTTCCTATTTTTGCTCACTGTTCTTCTCCTCTTATTTCCCCTAGCCCTCTCCTCACTTCTCTGCTTTACTTCTACCTGCTACGTTGCCTTCCTATTCCATAATCTACCCATCCATCCCCAAAAAAGTACCTCCCTTATTCTTCCCCCTGCCCTATTCCCTTGCTCTTTTATTTTTTTTTCTGAATTTGGAAGACTGTTATACTCTTCTAGATAAAAATGCTGTTCTCTCTTTAACCCATTCCCGACGCAAGTAAGGTTCCAGCACTCCTCACTAACTTCTTCTATATCAGCTCTGCCTTTTATGCTAATTTGTATGAAATAATTACTCCTTTTTATCTCTCCTTACACAGTTTTTTTAATCACTCCATCATACACAGCTCACCTCAAACCTTTCTTTCAAACTACCCAAATAAATGACAGTCATAAGAGTACTGATAACTTTTTCATATATAAGAAGTAAAGAACTTAACCTTACTGAGTCTCTTTATAAATGGGTTTTAATATTTACCTTATATTTCTCCTGGATCTTATATGTCGAGCTTTTTCTTAAGTTTTGCTATTTTTGTCACAAACATCTAAAGTCTTTCAGCTCATTAAATGTTCATTTTTTCCAATTAAATTAAGGATTATAATTAAGTTTGCTGGGTAAGCTACCCTTGGTTACAACCCCAGCTCTTTTGCTCTACAAAATATAGTATTCTAATAACTATGGTCCTTCAACATAGTAGCTGCTTAGTCTTGTGCAATCCTCATTGTATCTCCATGACATTTAATTTTTTTCTTGTTTCTTCCAATATATTTTTGTTCAGTTATTTCACACATTTTTGTCCAGTTATTTTGGTCATGTCTGACTCCTGGTGAGCCCCTTTGGGATTTTCTTGGTAAAGATAATGGAATGCTTTGCCATTTCCTTCTCCAGCTCATTTTACAAATGAGGAAACTGAGGCAAATAGGATTAAGTGCCCACAGGCACACAGCTACTGTCTGAGGCCAGATTTAAACTCACAAAGATGACTCTTCCTGACTCCTGGCCCAGCATTCTATCTACTCACTACCTAGATGCCCTTACATGAAATCATATATTAAGGAGCAAGAGGCAGTAAATAAAAAGCAAACTTTTTAAAAAAATCTACAGATTTATGTATACAAAAAATAAGTAAAGAAAAAAGCAAAAATAATGACTAAAATAGATATCACAATAATATACTTCTGACTTGGGGGAGTGGGCTACAGTGACAACACTAAAATGAATTACAATATTACTATGAATAGAAAATGAGATAACATGGCATAAAGTCAGGAAGACCTGGATGTCTTTCCTTTGGTTTTTACTATCTTCATGACCTCTAAATGCTCAGACAATTCCCTAGCTGTCGCAGTGAGAGAAGTGGTGCATTAGTGCATTGATGCAAGTACTTCCCACATTGGGAACCACAGCAGTACATGAAAGGATCTACTATGATGCAGATATGTGAGATTGACAGGACAGAGAGAAGGAGGAAGGAAGTGACTGCAGTGAAAATATCCATATGGATTAAATCACAAATCCGTAAGGCAGTGTAATATTAAAGGAGAAAAACCAGTCGAAAGAAAAAAAGCTGAATCTAAAGCTAATCTATCCAAATCATGTAGGGCTCAGGATAAAATCATTTTAAGTATTAGACAATATAAGATGTATTCAGAGTAACTAAACCAATATAAAAAAGTAAGCATAAAATGCAAATGAAGCAAAAAGGACATGTCATATCTAGAATTAAAATGCTTGAGAATTACATTAATTTGAAAAATTATATTTGACACAAACTACCTAGAGTCTGTTTGCATTTAGCACTCAAATACCTAAGTCTTGACCTCTTTTCTTTACAGTTCTGCTGTCATTTTGGTATAGCTACATCACCTGCCCATAGTTACCTACCAGCATTTTGTTTAAATAGCTTCTAATGATTTCCCTTCCCTGTTTATTTTTTTTAATGCTTAGAACTCCCTAACTTCCCAAATTAACATTATGGCTATGATTTTTATCTGCACAATTCCCATGTACTGATAACCCACCTGCCAGCTGCTTGAGTAACTGAGACTCTCTATGGCTCCCTCATTGCTATGGTTACCAGACCAGAAAGCCTGCAAAAGCTGCAGAGAACCATAATGACATTAAGGTATATATTTAAAAATCTACTGCTAAGGAAAAAACCCTACGTGGATTGACAAGGGAAGTCCAGATGTATGAAATAATATTCCAAATAGCAATGTCTAAAAGTAACATGGCAGAGAATGAAGTTGGAAGAGAATTTTCCTTGATTTATTGCACAGACAGCAGTTAATGGGCTGGAATCATAAGGATATGTTGCAGTCAATAGATAGTAAAATATCATTGTATTTTGCACAGTTTGTTCCACATTAAAAAAAAAAAAGATTAACAACAGCAAACAATATATTTTCTCTGAATTCACTTTTATACAATGACATTCTTTTTATCTAAAACTAGTGCAAAGCTAGTTCTGAGTTAAGATGTTTTATGCTTTATTTAAACCAATACAATTAAAAGAAGTTATAAAATACCACATGCTACAAAATATTAAATTATATCATTATCAGGATCATAAGCAAGTCAATCTTTAGCATTAATAACATACTCAAATCCTACCCTCTTTTATCCAAAAGGAGCTATTCCAAAAGCAGTCATTCTCAAAAACAGATTTAAAAAAAAAAAAAAAAAAGGAATGTAGCATGAAATCAGAATGCCTGAAAAACTCCCAGAAACTTTATCCTACTTTACTGCTTTGGGGGTGATTCAAAAACATAAGTCTTGGCTCTAAGACCCCCATTATTAAATATCAAAAAGTCAATGTTTGCTGAGTACCTAATATATTCAAGAAACAGTACTAAGGGTTGAGGACTATAGATGAATAAGGCAGTCCTTGCCCCAAGAAGCTTACAATCCAATAGGACATATATGCACACAAATACATATAATACAAAGTAAAATGAAGTTCAGTTCATTAGAGAGATACAAATCAAGTACCAAACTCTCCACAGTTTGAAAAGTGGTAGCAATCAGGACAAATGCTGTGGGGGACTTAGAAGGCAATGGATGGGAACAAGAGAACAGAATTATAATGAAACTCCAAAGCAATTTTACTCCACAGTTTACAACAGTCTCCTCTAATAGTTTACAAAAGCAATCTTACTCAGACTTCTGAAATCTGCTTCCTTCCCCAGAACTAGTTTTGGCATATAGGAGTTTGAAAAATCTTGGGCAAGGTTTTTCACCCCATTGCTCTCCAACTCAGTCATCTTGTGTACTTCACCTTCAACCCACTGGCCAAGGCTATTTATTCCAAGTTTTACCCTATCCCCTGCACAAAACAATACAACATTTCTTTATCTGGATCCCAAAGATACATCCCCTGGGATTTCAAGAGGGAATGGCTATTGCTTTTTTGAATTTGTCGCACTCTCTTGGAAGTCTGGATGAGCCTATTAGAAACTTCTTATACTCTAGATTTCACCCTTATTTTGACTTACTCTAAAAGATTCTGTAGGGAGGAATTTTCTTGATTCAGACTTTGATAAAATTGTCTTTTCTTACACCCACACTATGTGCAACTTGTCCCTCCTCCTTTGATGGCTGCTTCCCCTGACAAACCTGATCTCTCATGATGAGCCTGTATTCTCTAACAGACTTGCCCCTGATTTCTGCCTTCTAACTGAGATAACAGACATACACGAAAGCCAAAATAAAGCAGACACCTTTCCATAGTCTTCAACTAGGGCTTTGTTCACTTCTTATCTTATAGAAACAAGCCTTGTGCTTCAGTTACTTCCCTTTGCCAGAGCTTCAATCACTTCCTCCTTCTTGAATATTATAAGTTGCAATAAGAAAAAGTGCACAGACATACAGCATTATCAATATATTCTCATCCCATCAATAACTGGACAGGACATCCACAATAATCATAATGAGATGACCAATGACTGAGAAGCTTACATCTACTCCAAAGGCACTGTAAGTCTTCAAAAATAAAAAAGACAGATATAGGTCTTGATTAGCCCACAGTGTTACTTTTTGTTGATCTAAAATACAAAGAAACAATTCATCTGTGAACTTTAAATCTTTATTAAAGGAGAACATTCTTAAATAATGCCTAAAGAGGGCAATAACATTAGAAATGCATTTTATGTGGATAAAATCATAGTTTCATACTTGGATTCTATATCAAATGTCCTATGTAAATATTCTGCTCAATTTACTTTACCAACATAAAACATTCTACAGCAGATACTTACTCTCTGTAACTCCCATTTTTCAATAAGGTGTTCTACTTCACCTCCAAGGACTACAGTGTTTGAGTCATTCAAAAGCAGGAATCCATTTTTTATATCAATAATGCCCGAGAGTTTAACTTTGGTTCCAGGTGGTGTGTTCAGACTAAAGTACGAGACAAAAAGACAAAATATTATTTTGAAAATTCCCTCCCAAAGCTGAAATTTTTTCTCATACTTTGAAAATCAATTTTCATAAATGCTAATCCCAGTGTAAAGCCATTTTTTCATCTATCTGATTATTTCCATTTTCACCTAATTTTTTTCTACTAATTATAATACAGATTATACCTGTCAAAATTTAATAGTTAAAACCCTAGGAAATACTCAATTATTAGCAATCCAAGATAATTTAACATACATGAGTCATAATCATCCAAAAAAGAATACTGAAAAAATATAACTCAATCAACCAACAAAAATTTAAGTACCTATGAAGTATCAGGAACTATTCCAGGCACTGGTAATACAAGGACAAAAATGAAATAATTGCTGCCTTCAAGGAGCTCTGTTCTTTGCAGGAAAATAGTTAAGTATACATAAAATATATGGAGCAGCCAAGTGGAGCAAATAAAGTACTGGGCCTGAAGCTAAGAAGACTCATCTTCCTGAGTTCAAATATGGCCTCACACACTTCCTGGGTATATAGCCCGGGGCAAGTCACTTAGCCCTGTTTGCCTAAGTTTCCTCATATATAAAATGATCTGGAAATGGCAAACCACTCCAGTAAGTTTGCCAAGAAAACCCCTAAAAGGGTCACAAAGAGTCAGAAATGACTGAACAGCAACAACATACATAAAATAGATTTATCTGATCAATTGAGAAGGTCCCTCCAATAATGAAAACAATAAAGACAACAATATTCACAGATGCCCACCTGCTCCCATAAGTTTGCTGGAGGGGGTCGACCCAACATAGTAGAAGGTGCTTCCTCCTTACATCATGTAAGTTCCAATGGAACAGTTGGCTTTTCCACTAGTCATCCATTCACCTTAACTATGTAACCAGACCATCTTTTCTTCTATCGCCTTTCTCTTTAATGACATCATTTACTCATGCCTCTTTGGACTTCCTCATTGGTTATGTTGCTACCTTCACACAAACACCAAACATTTCTTCC
Organism: Notamacropus eugenii; assembly: GCF_028372415.1. Taxonomy (NCBI): domain Eukaryota; kingdom Metazoa; phylum Chordata; class Mammalia; order Diprotodontia; family Macropodidae; genus Notamacropus; species Notamacropus eugenii. The sequence continues at coordinate 281,302,913 of NC_092877.1, forward strand.
ACCACTGTCTGTATGAGATACTGTTACTTTATCTTTAAGATAATTATCAATCTGTGGCCTCTCAATTGTGTTCCCTCCAGCATGATCTCCCTCCTTACACTATTTTTCTCTTTCCCACCATTTCTCCAGCAAGAAGTCCACCATCATTAGATTACAGAATGTGGAGGGGAGTAAAGTGTAAAAAGATTGCAGCGGAAAGGTAAGCACAGAAGAGAGTAGGTTATGACGATTTTAAATGCCAAATAAAAGATTTTACATTTGATCCAAGAAGCAAAAGGGAGCCACTAGAGTTAATTTAATTGGGATGGGGGGAGAGTATAGGAGATTGGCATTTTCAGACTCAGATTCAACTTCCAGATTCAACTGGGAAGTTGAATGGAAGATGGACTAGAAAGGGAAAAGACTTGAGTCAGTGAGACCAACCAGAAGGCTACTGAAATACTCTAAGTCTGAGATGGTGAAGGTCTACATCAGGGCACTGGCAATGAAGGCTGAACATACAAGAGATGTTAGGAAGGTAAAAATTAAGAAGGCCTGGCAAGAGATTGGAGAGAGTGAGGAGTTGAATATGAGACTTAGCTGTGAGCCTGTGTTACTGGGAGGATGGTGCTGCCCTTGACAGTGATAGGAAGGTTAGGAAGAATAGAGGATTTGGGGGAGAAAGATAAGGAATTCAGTTTTGGATATGTGAAGGTTAATAAGATGGCCAAAAGAAAATCAGTTCAAGATGTCCAATTCCAAGCTAGGAAAGAGGTTAGATTTAGGTGTCATAATAAATAGAGAACTGGACTTAGAGTCAGGAAGACCTGAGTTCAAATTTGGCCTAAGACACTCACTATGTGACCTGCTTGCCTCAGTTTCCTAGACTGTAAAATGGACATAATAACAGCACCTATCCCCCAAGGTTGTTGTGAGGATAAAATCAGATTTTTGTGAAGAGTTCAGCGTTAATGCCTTGCATATAAAAGACACTATATAAATGTTAGCTATTATTAGATTAGGGCTGGATAAGTAAATCTGATAATCATCAGCAAAGAAGATGATAACTGAAGCCACAGGAGATAATCAGATACCTAAGTGAAATGACTGAAAAGGAGAAGATCCAGAATGAAGCTTTGAGATTTAGATACCCATAATAAGCAAACATAGCTTGAAGATTCAGTAAAAGAGACTAAGGAGTGATCACACAGGTATGAGGAGAACCAGGACAGAGCAGTGTAACAAAAACTTAAAGGGAAAAAAATACCAAAGAGAAGAGGTGATTGATTATGCCAAAAGCTGAAGAGGTCAAGAAGAAAGAGGATTAAGGCCATTAAATCTGGTAACTAAGGGATCACTGATAACTTTGGGATCAGCAGTTTCAGTTGAATGACAAGGCTGGAAGCCAGAGTATAGAGTTAAAATGGGAGTGAGAGGAAAGAAAATGGGGACATCAATTACAGAATGGCTCTCAAAGAGTTTAACCACAAAAAGGAGGAGAGATATGGTTGACAATAACAGGGGGAGAGTGGAAGAGGGCATGTTGGTTGGTTCAAAAGAGGGTTTTTTAAGGATAAGAAGACAGCATTTTTGTAAACAGTAGGGAAGTAAACAGTACAGAGAGACTGAAGATAAGTGATAGTAAGAATGATGTAAAGAGTTTGCCTTGGGAAAAGACAAGGGTCACATCCTCATGTGAAAGAGTGTTGGAGGACATAGTCGCATGAGTGATGTGAGACGAGGAAGAGAAGAGACAGAGAACTTAGCAAACAGTTTCAGTGTTTTCATTGAAATATGAGGAAAGTCTTGCCACTAGAATGTAATGGAATATTATTGTGCTGTAAGAAATGATGTATGTGATGAATAGGGAAAAGCATGGAAAGATCTGTATGAACTGATACAGAGTGAAATAAGCAGAGCCAAGAAAACAACATACACAGTAACTACAATGATGCTAATGGTACCCCATTTCTAAGTCTGACACCACTGGACAAAGTATCCAATCTAAGCCAACTGGAAAAACTGAGATGAATGAGAATTAAGAAATGCCATCAGATCTGATAACTGAAAAATAACTGGTAATTATGAAGAAAGATGAATCAGTGAGTAGTATCTAAAAGCAAAGACAGATTGTAAAGAGTTAAAAGAAAGTGTGAGGGGAGAGGAAGTGAAGGCAAGAGATATAGACACCTTTCTGCTATGAGAAAATGTAGGATGACAGTATGGTAAAGTCTATTGAGAGATTTTTCAGAAGCACAGAGACAAGGATGGGTTTAATAGGCAACAGGCACAGAAGATCAGGAAAAGATTAAAGATTAGAGAAAGAAAAGGGATAACTGTGAGGTTTCTCTACAGCAGAATACATTAGGGGATAAGATTCAGAGTACCTTTAGAAGGATTAGCACCGGTGAAAAGAAGCATCATGCCTTAGCAAAGAAAAGAGGAAAGGAAGAAAGAATAAGGAAAGATGTGAAGGACTTTTGAGATATACAGAAAGCACAAAAAAGGAGCTTACAGTTAAACAGTCTCTATTTTCTCAATAAAATATGAGGCTAATAAAAAATAACAGACTCATTCATGTGGCAGTTATTCTTGAATCAGCTATCTTTGAAAAGTCATAGCAGTGACTAGCTGGAAATCAAAAGATCACATTTAATATAAAACTAAAAAATACAATTTTTTTAAAGGCATAAAGGTTACTAAAACTTAAATTTGATCTGTTTGAGTCATTAATAAAGTAAAATGAGATATAGGAAATTATATAGTAAATATAGAAAACAACATTATGACAATTTTATACAACCTTATCATAAAAACTAGGCCTATGAGTTCATCCATATAGAGAGCTCCAAGTGAGACACTGCCTCTATCAATGCATCTTGGCACCTTCTATGCAGGTACCTATAATCTCAGAAGAGTTGCCTGAGACACTGACAGGTTAACTGAATTGGTCAGAGCCACACAATCAGTATGTGTCACAGATATTATTAAGAAAGATTCAGGTCTTTCTGACTCTGAAATCAGTTCTCAATCCACTATGTAATGCTTCCTTACAAATATAACCAAAATACAGTTTAATAGTTGAACAACATCTTGAAATTATACCATACTGCCTCTCCAAAAGTCATTCAGAAGCTTATCTGATATTAATTAACTGCCATAAAAAGGAGACCAAATGTAGCTAAAAAGTGACTTAATCACCAAACACCTGACTGGAAGGGAAAACTTGAAGTGGAAAGAGACACATTGGAAAAAAGCTTGGCTATTGCCAAATCCAACTAATCACATGAGAACATCAACAAGCATAGACCTACTTTCTCATCTATAAAAATATTTATTAAAATAACACACAAACACATAGAAGTCATTCTTAAAGGTAATTTGTAGGGAATAAGCAGGCTTTCATAAGCAATACTCTATAGGAGATCACATCGATATTGGAAAAGAGAGAAAGAGGCTAAATGTCATCCTGAGAGGATTGAAAGAATGAAACTGAAACAAAAGCAACTAAAAGCTGAAGGACAGAAAAAATCTGGAAAGGTGTTTGTGACTTTTTAACAAAATATTATTGATACCTCTGATTTTCACATCACTTTCAATTCCCTTCTCTCCCTTCTCTCCCTCCCACAGAGCTATCCCCCGTAACAAAGAATAAAAAAAGAAAAAAAAGTTCAGCAAAACTAACCAACCCATCTTCTAAGTCTAACACTATACCGTGTTCCAAACCACGATCTCCCACCTCTACAAAGAAGGGAAGGAGATATATTTTCATATCTTATCTTTGGAGTTGAGCACGGTCATTATAAATTCAGAATATTTAGTTTTTATTTTTATTAATGTTATTTTTCTTTCCAATTATACTGTGATGATTGTGCATAGTTTTCCTTGCCATTCATGCTATAATTATTGGGCGCTGTTTTCCTAGTTCTGTTTATTTTACTTTGCATTAGCTCATACAGGTCTTCCCATGTTTTGCAGTATTTTTCATGCCCATTGGTTCTTATGGGGAATAATATTCCACTACATTTATTATCACAATTTGTTTAGCCATTCCCCAATCAACAGGCATTGCCTTTGTTTTTAGTTCTTCACAACAACCAAGAGTGCTTCTATAAATATATTGGTTTATAGGAGATCTTTATTTTTTAATACTAACTTCCTTGGGGTATGCCTAGTAATGTTATCTCTAATTTGAAGGGTATGGATTTCTTTAGCATAATTACAAACTGCTTTCTGGAATGGATAAACATATACATATACACATATAAATATATATGTATATATACACACACATATACACATATGTAAAATCTGCTTAATTAAAAGATAGGATGCTAAGAGAATCTAAAATCACCCTGCAAATCCCTAGAGCTAACACAGGTGGTTACATCAGCACAGATTACCCAAAAAATGAATACGGGGAAAAGATTTGTGAAGGGGGTCCAAACAGTTGAAAGAGAAAGGTACTTTTTTGTACCCAGCGAATACCTGTTCGAATAGCTTTTTATTGGGTCCACAGAGCACAGAACTATGAAAAGATCTGCTCACCATAATTAGCAGCACTTTTCTGAAAACCGTTCCAAATCTTCAGATCTGGTGTTCCTATAATTAACCCACTACCTCATTCAGTTAGAAACAAGAGGCAACAAGGAGGAAGGAGCACTTTATTCATTCACTAAATGTTTACTAAACAGTGCACAAGGTATCATACTAGGCTTTATGGGAAAAACACAATCACATATATGCAATGACTTCTATGAGTTTATAAAGGAAAGGAAGGGAAGAGGACAAATATTTATTAAGTTCCTACTATGTACCAGGTACTGTGCCAAGAACTTTACAAATATTATCTTATTTGATCCTAACAACCACCCTGAGAAGTAGATGTAATTATTACTCACATTTTAACAGTTGAGGAAACTGAAGCACATAGAGGATAAATGACTTGCTCAGAGTCATGAGAAATAAGGCATACCTAATAAATTAAAATAAAATGCTAACTGCCAGTATAAACAGTCTAGAAAATAAATGATACAAGAATTTCAAAGGAAAGATGGCTAGAGACCTATGGACTAAAATTCTAACAAAGTGTCAGCTCAATGAAGCTCTCAAGAATGAAATTCTGAGAAAAAAAACAATCCAAATACAAAAAAAGAGTTATCTAAAGAGACCTATAGTCATATAAAAGGAACTCATTTAATGACCTGGATTTTTAAAAGACAAGAAGATGGAAAAGCAGGTAATATAATATGAATAAAGAACATACCATAATCCTAATAAGAATAATGACAAAACTGCTGAGGTTGACAATGACTTGAGGCTGATGAGGTGAGTTAAACAAAACACAATTTTTTTAGTGAACTTGACAAGAACACAAGGATCAGTAAAGGGACAAGACCAACAGCTAGAGTGGATGGGACAACGATATCTAACAAAAGCAAAGAAGAGCTTTTATTAATTCTTATTCTTATTGTTTTCTCTACCAAAGAGAAACAAGATCCATTCTGGACTGGACAGAAGCAAACAATTATGACTTAAAAGGATAAGATCACTTAGCTTCCCATAATGAACCCAAGACTACCATCTCAAATGAGCTAAAGCGAGGACCAGGGGCGGCAGAGGGGGAGGAACAAATGGCAGAAATGACTGATGAGCCAGGATCTGAGAGCTAGCTATCGAAGATATACTCCACAACAAAGAAGAAGTGCTAATTTTAAAAAAAGAGCCTGCCAACTACACTGAGCCTGACCTCTTCCAAAACTCTGGAACATGTTACTGGAGGTATGGTTAGCAACTATCTGGAAAGGGGAAGATTTGATCATAAAAAAAAACACCAGTATGACTTCATCAAGAATAGGTCAAGCTAAACAAACTTTATTTCCTTTTTTGACCAGGTTACTAAAATGCCCAAGACAACAAAGCATAATAGAGAACACTAGACTTGGAATTACAGAGACCTGGGTTCAAAACCTATCTCTTAACTTTTAGTAGCTGTGAGACCCCGGCCAAATGTTTAACATTTGTGAGCCTCGGGCAACTCCCTAAGATTCATTTACTAAGTGACAGAGAAGTTGAAACCTACACTGGTGGACTAAATTCCCATATGACGAATTCAAACTTATGGAATACTAACATATCAAATGACAGATCAGAAGAACCCTAAATACAGTTTGCCTATACTTTAGTGAAGTATCTGGTAAAAATTTCTCAAGCTATTATTATTGAAAAAATACAAAGAAATAGGCTAAATGACAGCATAATGAGTTGGAATCATAACTGGATGAATAGCTGCACCCAAAAAGCAATCAAAAATGGTTACATGACAACTTTTCTTCTATACAGTATTCTAAGGATCTTAGCTCAATCAAAGATTTGAATTAAGGCACAGGTGGCTTGTTTAACAAATCTGCAGGTAACAGTATCTAGGACAGATATTGTTGTTGTCTTTTGTCCTTCCTTCTCAAAGAGGACAGTGACATCAGGAAGGTGAAGCCATAACATGCAAGTGAAGTGGATTGAAGTGAGGGAGGGCTGTGCAAAGTTGCCAGCCTCACTTTCTCCTCTGGAGTCATCTGGGTCCAGTGGGAAGATATAGATCAGGATGACTGGAGATGACCCTGGATGCAGTAGGAGAGTAAGACAGATAGCTAATATATTGAATGAAGCTTAGACTTTTGTTTTTAACCTTAAAATGTAATGGTAACAACAAGAAGAAGAAAATTAAGGATAAAAATAATATAGCTACTAGCATTTATATAAGGCTTTAAGGCTTGAAAAGTGCTTTATGGATATTATCTCATTTAATCCTCACAACAGTCCCAGGAGGTAGGTACTACTGCTCTCCTCATTTTACAAATGAGCAAATTGAGACAGATAAGATAGTAAAGTCACATAGCCAGTAAGTGTCCAATACCAAATTGAAACTCAGGTCTTCAAGACTCTAAATCTACTTCTTTATTTCCTGACTCATCTGCTTTATCTAAAGCAAGACAAGAGAAAAATGAAGGACCTAGATTTGTTCATTCCAAAAAAGTGAAGACTAAGAGGAAAGTCTAAGGTTAGAGTCACAGGGATGTGATGGGTATGACCAGGTGTAAGAATGTTCATTTTTGAGTGAAAAGCGGCACTCTTGTACCTTCAAAAGACAAGCACAGAAGAATATGGGAGACCTGAAGTCAAAGGGAGGGCTGCTCTTCTTTGCACTAAAAGTTCTCCACATTCCACTTGGGAGATGATACCTATCTTCAAATATCTGAAGTGGTCTCATGAAAAAGATTAAAATTTGTTCTACTTACTGCAAAGGGAGAGAAATAAGGGAAATAGATTGAAATTGCAAGGACAGAGTTAAGCTTGATGTAGGAACAAACTTTCTAACAATGAGATCTGTCCAAAAGTGGAACAGGCTCCTTCAGGATGTGGAGTCCTCCATCACTGGCAGTCTTCAAGCAGAGACTTCTTGGGAATGCTGTAGAAAAAAATTCCTATTCAGGTATAGGCTGAACTAGATAACTTGCAGATCCTTTTCAAATCTGATATTCTTTAGTTAGGATTCTGTAAGCCTTAATGAAAAAGAAGAGAAAAAAGGTAATAAGAGCAACTTCTAGACCCTAAGCACAGGTGTGTGGTAGGGATGATACTCTGTAAAGAAAGGAAAATAAGTTCTAAGGTGTTAGGAAACCTATTTAAAGAGCTTTTTCTTCTAGATATAAAAAGTGACTCCTCTGTCTTACTGAGAAGTGTAGAGAGTACTTGGTCAAGGATCTAAGTTATCACTCATCAGTACCATTTAAAGGACAATTACAGACCACAAAACAAGGTAGGAAACTGCTCGGCAAACCTGAATCACAGGGCTAGTCAAAGGAAACACGTGCTCATGAAGGAGCTATCTTCCCTGTACTCTGCAGTACTTGGCTCAGTTCTAAGCTGGCATGGTTGGGTGCTTCCAGTTAAGTTGGAAAAAGGAACAAGGAAAATGGTCTATGAGTTGATAATAATGTTAGAATCTCAGATGCCAAAGTCTAATTATACTATTATCTCTGGAAATACGCTAGATCAAAAGGATTTTTTGAATTCTGAAGAGCACACTAGGTACAAGGGACCAAAGAATGTTAGAGATAAACTGAATAAAAAGATCCTATAGTCCAACTTCCTGCTGTAACCTCACAGCCAGACTCCTCTGGTGACAAGATTTCACACCTCAGACATCTGATGTTCTCCTCCTTCCCTCTCCAGCTGAGCCCAGCATGTCTCCTAAGGAAAGGCTGCAGGCTGAGGGGCCAAACTGGGCTTCTTCCATATGTCTTAAAGCAATCACTTCCATCTGTACCAGCATAAGGCATCTGCCACCTCCTGCTGCCAGCACCATCTCCCAAGTGGGATATGGGGAACTTTTAGTGCAAAGAAGAGCAACCCTCCCTTCGACTTCAGGTCTCTCATATTCTGCTGTGCTTCTCTTTTGAAGGTACAAGAGTGCCACTCTCCACTCAAGAATGAAAATTCTCACATCTGGTCATACCCATCACATCCCAATGACTTGAACTCCTGTAGATCATCATCCAAACCTCATTCTACACCCCCTATCACTCAATTTCTCATTCCCATACTTCCCAACCCTCCCATCCTAAACTTTCATGTTAACTCCACCCAGCCTTTCCATTGTACCCTCTGTTCAATAGACAACAAACTCTGCTTCATATCCAATCCATTCCTCTACTTTCTCCATCTATTAGCTCTTACTGAAACCTGGCTTTCCCTTGCTGACAAGACTACTGGCCACCCTTTCCAGTGTTGACTGTACCTGCACTAACATTCTCTGGCTCGGTGCAGAAGAGCTGAAACACTCCTTGCTTCAAATTGCCACTTCCATGTTCTCCCCTTTTCTCCATTATTCAGTAACCTTTCTTCCTTTGAGGTTCATGTTATTCATATGTATCATCCAACCAAAATACAGACTCCCAGATAACTCCCCTTTCTTCCTCAACGAGTTCAATACCTGGTTTGCAATGTCTCTCTCATCAACTCCTGTCACTATCTAAGAAACTTCAACATACAAGTAGATTCTCCCTCAAAAACCCTAACTACTCCTTGAGCTACTCTTTTCTCATGAGATACTCCTCCACACCTGAGCCACACACTCTAACGCCTTTATGTTCAAAAATTCTGAAATTCCCTTATCCAATAAATCTATTTCATCTCTCCCTCTGCCTACCCTTTTATAATCCTATTCTTCATCCTGAACATGACCTCTAATCCTTTGACCCCTCAATTCTCTCACAGGCTATCTCTCCTACACTAGCCACTCTTTCCTCCCCACCTTGATTCCTTGGTGAATTCCTTAGTAAGCCCCCTTATCATCTCACCAATTATACCCAGTCAGGTTTTAGCCTTATATCACTCTTACCATTCACATTTACACACATACTGCTAAAAGGACAATGGAGAAAATTGCACAACCATTCTAACTGGGTCCATTTCAAATTTATATTACCTGAACTGGGCCCCCACTGATAATAGACAATCCCACTATACCTCCTTTATCCACTCACTATCACAGATTCCACAGCAGCTCTTCCAAACCTTTTCATCCCTTCTCAAATCCCCCATAGTTCTCTCAAAGCTGCTAATGATCTCTTAGTTGCCAAATCCAGTGGTCTTTTCACAGTCTTCCTTGACCTCTCTGTAGCTTCTGACACTGTTGGTCACTCTCTCCTCCTTAATATTCTCTTCTTCTAGGTTTTCAGGACACCACTCTTTCCTGGTTCTCCCCCTATCTGCTATCCTGGTTCTCCTCCTATCCTCTTTCTCTTTCTCCTTTGCTGGATTCTCCTACAGATCATGCTCTCTAACAATAGTTATCCCTCAGAACTCTATTCTGGACACCCTTCTCTTCTCTTTTTATACTATTTCACTTGGTAATTTCATCAACTCTCATGGATTTCATAACTATCTCCTTGTCCTAATTCTCAAATCTACCAATCCTTCCCTAAAGTCTCTGTTGACCACCAATCTCTCACTTCCTTTCAGATATCTTCAAACTGCCCTTCAGATATCTTCAACTGGATATCCAGGAGATACCTTAAGCTCAAAATGTTCAAAACTGAATTTATTATCTTTCCTACTAAACCCTACCTGCCTCCTACTTTCTCTATTACTTTAAAGTACAACACCATCCTCCCAGTCCCTCAAGCTCATAAGCTAAGAGTCATTTTGAATTCCTCACCATCTCTCACTGTCCCATATCCAAACTGTTGTCAAGACTATTGATTTCAACTTTGTAACTTCTCTTGAATGTGCCCCGTTTTCTTCTCTTGACATGGTCACCACTGTGGTGAAGGCTCTCATCACCTTGCTCCTGGATTACTGCAATAGCCTACTGGTAGGTCAACCTGCCTCACTCTCCCCACTCCAGTCTATCCTCATTCAGCCACTAAAATGATTCTCCTAAAATGCAGGTCCAATCTTGTCACCACCCTACTCAATAAACTCCTGTGGTTTCCTATTGCCTCCAGAAGCAAATACAAAATGCCATTTGGCATGCAAAGCCCTTCATGACCTAGCCTCCTCCTACCTTTCCAGACTTCTTACACCTTATACCCTTAGCACTTACTCTTTGATGCGGTGACACTGGCTTCCTGGGAATTACCTGAACAAGACACTCTACTTCTTGGTTCAGGCAATTTTCTCTGGCTGTCCCCCATGCCTACAATACTCTCTCTCCTCCATTCCAACTACTGACCTCCCTGGCTTCCTTCAAGTCCCAACTAAAATTCTGCCCTTTTTTACAGAAGGGCTTCCCTACACCACCTTAATTCTAAGTGTTTTCCCTCCTTTAATTATTTCGTTTTTATCCCATGTAGCCTGTTCTACACATATTTGTTTGACTGTTGTCTCCCCCCATTAGACTACAAGCTCCATGAGGGCAAGGGCTGTCCTTTGCCTCATTCTGTATGGTCAGTACTGAGTACAGTGCCTGGCACACAGTAGGTATTTCATGTTTATTAGTTACTTATTGAATAAGTTAGACCTTAATCTGAAATGTCTTGACCAAGGTGACATGTCTGACAGAACCAGGACTTGAAAAGAAGTCTAGTTACTCCTGGGGCTCCTTCTACTATGTCATGCAATCTCCAATCTACTGTGCCAGCTATCAGTGGCAATTTAACCCTCTCTAGAAGTCTAACAGCTATGGTTATAATAGAGAGTCAGCATTTTCATAGGGAGCACCTAAAATTTCTGTTTGTACTATTAATTCTGAAGCAAAATTTAATCATTGTTAGTTTCTATATATAACCATCAATATCCCTAGCACAATTACAAATATCTTCTGAAGGGGGAAAAGTACTTCGTTTTTTCAAAAGTTCATTCTCTAAGCTCAAACAATTATCTTCTAAAACTCCTAAAAAGCAGCCTATTTTGCACATAACACTTCTCTACGAAGTTAAGAATCTAACTATAAACAGAAGATTAAGAAACAACAGATAAGCAACCAGTATTTTACTCTTTCTTAAGATATTATCTATTTCAGATTTTTGGTGATATTATTTATTCTTCCCACAAATGTGGGAGAATAATTCCAATCTTTTCTTGAAGATTCATGATATATAGGCATGAGGCTTCTGTGTAATCCCAAAGCCTTCAAATTCTGGAAATCAAGCATCAACTTTAAAAACCCAAAACACAAATTTACAAATGTCACTCACCTAATTTTTGACATATAATTAAATTCTACAGCTGTGCAACTTATATGGCCATCAGTCATCTGCAAGCGCAGCATCCTTGGTGCACCTGGAGACTCTTCATTATCCTTTGGGGCAGCAACATTGCGGATTTTTTGAATCTGTAGGACACACGGGCCTAAAAGCTGTAAAGACAAAGGAAAAAGAATTACTTGTGAAAATAATATTCTCATTTTTAGTGATTCCTTTTCTTTTGTAACATTTTTGAGTACCACACTGTTGAGATTCAATTCATCAGAGAAAAATCTGAAATCAGATCAGAGACATCAGCTGTACTTTGGTAGCTTTATGTTTTAAGAGACATGTCTTCTTGAAAAAGGTCTTTTAAAAACCAGGCATCCTTCTCAGGTACACATGAGCCCAATTCCATTTTTAGAAAGTAATAAGAAGAATAAAATCTTTGGGAAGAGGGTTATTTGAGGAGAGATGAAAAGATACTAAGAGAAGACTTTAGAATTTCAGGTTGCAAGTGCTTTACTTCTGATATTTATTTATTTATTATATGAAATTCTGGTCTCTAAAGCACTTTATGCTTTCAAAGAGCGTTGTAGTAGTACAGTTACTTGCAAAGATGGAACACTTTTCCTCCGAACACACAAAGATCTAAACACACCCTCTTCTGGTAAAACTGAAGATTACTATTCTCTGTTAGCGAAGAATTTCAGCTTTCCTGAGTTCAATTTATCTGAACAACAGCGGATTCATAGAAGTTTGTAGTTATAAATGTTTTTAAATTTAGTTTTTCATTTCTTGAGATGGAGTCAGAAAGAAATTTACTTTCTCACAGGCTGTCCATTTCTATCAAACCAAAAAATAAAATACAATTAAAGTAGTAACTGGTTTTCTAATAAACATTTATGAAACAGGATAATATAATATTCAGGAAATGACTATAATTTGTCTTATTTCTCCGGAAAAAAATTTTTTTTATCACAGACTGGAAGGATCCTCTCTAAAGAAAGTACTTTTTTCATCAACACTGTAAGACAGTATACATTTTAAGTACATTGACAGAAAATGTTCTATCGTTATTCTTAATTCCTTTATTATTCTTTTTTATACTTCCTTTACGCCTGTGCATCATAAATTAATTTACAACTTCAACATATAACAAAAGCAATGTGAAATGACATACTCATTTATTTTAAAGTTCCCCTAGGTGAGTATGACCCAAAGTTTTACAAATTGCCTTCCTCAAGATACATTAATATTATATCTATTTAGCCACCAATTCAGGGTTACAGAAAATATCCAAGAGGAGAAGAAAGCAAATAATTTTATACAGCCTCTACTTTTTAACTTAAAAAAAATCAGATTTTTAAAAATATAATTTTAGTAGCATAAATTACCTCTAAACTACTAGCTATTTGAAGAAAAGAAGAAAGCTAAACATGGGAAATTTGTTCTAACACCTTTTAAAATTTTCTTATCCAAGCTTTATTAAAATAGGCATTGCCATATAAGGGCCAAAAACGTAATTATCTGAAATGACAGCTGAGTATATGATAAAGTGAATATTCCACAAACTTTTCTATGTTTATACTTATTTCTTATTTGTATGTGCATGGTCATAGCATACATAATTACCTATTAATATATAAATCATAAAGTACTTCTGTAATGATTTTGAAAATGAACCATTTCACTTTCTACTATGTTTCTCAAAGTAGAAATGACAAGCTGCCTTCATTAGTAATATTATACAAATCATAAGTTAACTAAAACTAAGTTGAAGATGATGATAACTAAAAGTCATCTTGCTTTCTATTTCTACTGGTACAACTTGACCTACTTAGCTCTGGTTGACTGTTATAGGCTCCTCTGGACCTACAAGAAGATTTTAAGTCCCCTATCATCTTTTCTGACCTTTTTACAGAGGGAGGGGTGTGGGAGCTGTGACGATTTAAGAGGGGAGAAAACATATCATTCTTGTTCCTAGGATCCCACTGAACGTTCCCATAAAAAGCAGAACTCTCACTTTCTGCAATAACCTTCACAAAAGAATAAAATCAACCAACAAGTTTTCATTAAGCATGTAAAATAGATGCAATCTACACTAAGAATTATAAGCAGAAAGTGCATAAAAATGTTACCACCACCCTCAAAGAACTTACAAAATAACCGGGAAGAGAAAACTAGCATTTGTGAAATAGCAAATCATATGAAATTATGTCTACATATTGCTATATTCAAAATACTACATGATATAAGTACTACTTTACATTTCTTATTCTTCTTACTATTTCCAGGCTAATCTGTTCAATATTCTGACTCTAATCTAGACCAAAATACATCATAAGCATGTTCTCCCTTACTGAACCCAACAAAATTCATAAGTAGAAATGGAAGGAATTTTGACTCAAGCCAAGTCTACAGAAAGTAAAGAGTTGTACTGCATTATGTAGAGATGCCAGTGAAACTATAAGGTACCTAAGAGTATGGACTGCTTTGATGTCTTTGTATCCTAATAACTTAGCATTGTTAGACACACTTTGGAACTCAATGAACTGTGAAGTTTAAGATTCTGTTGATCTCATGATTTACTCTGGACTCACTTAACACTTTTATACCAGACTTCAGAGAAAACAAACAGCTGATATGGTCAGGCCAATCATAGTGATATGTCAGCAAATGTTTGAAGATTACATCAGAAACAAGGAGATGTCCCAGTAGCAATAATGGTCCAGTCAGCAGCTGCCACCCTTCTGTACTCTAGTACTCCACTACTGACTCTCCTTGATGCTTCATAACTCCATTAGAATAAGACAGGAGACTGGTGCAGTAAATAATAAACAGGAGCCAAGGAGCAGGCAGGTAACGATTAGAGAAATATTTTTTGAGAAAAGACTTGAAGAAGCTTCAAGAGATTTTGGGCCAAACAAGAGCAAAGTGAGGTTTTCTTACTCTAAAATTAATGAGATGATGAAAAATGCTGTCTGAAAGAAACCATGGAATTCTCTGACCCCTCAGAATTTTAAGAATAAGCAATTATACCAGGTACTGAGAACAGACCAACATGATTTTGGGTCTTTATACATCTATAACTCCACAAAAGTTGTTGTGTGTTTTTTTTAGAGGCAGCAACATTCTAAAGCAAAATACATATTAGGTTCATCTTCAAGGATGGTACAGCTAGTAAAAAGGGAAGAAATCATGAGGGAATCCCAACCAGTGGTATTGTCTTTCCCAACTGAGAGGCGTCACAGTATAGTAAGAGACTTGGAGTCAAAAAAAATCTGGTCACTCAATAACTGTGAGGTCAAGGGCCAGAGTTTCCATATCTGTCAAATAGAAACAATAATTACCTATTAAACACATCAGAGGACTGCTGTGAAAATGAGAAAATGTATGGAAGGTATGCTGTCAATGGTAAAATGCTATTTTTTAAAAGGCATCAGGCATCAGTTCTTTAACGTTCCGTTTGATTAAAAATCTGCAAGTTACTTTGTGAAAGTTAGTTTTTAAATTTTGATCAACAAAATACTGAGCACCTATGATGTACAAGACACTGTTAAAAACTACACATAAATGCTACTAAAACAATAATTATTGGTAATTAAACTAATTGGTAGCTACAACTTGTTAATGCTCAAATATATTCAATGAAAACATGTTCAACATTTCATTAAGGTGAAAACTAGAGAAATCATGCTATTCTGATACAAGGAATAAAGAAACAGAAGCTTGTGGCAACTTAAATTCACAGGACTTTTTCAAAAGTATACAAGAATTTTTTTATGACTTCTTTAAACAAACTCACAAAAATGTCTTTAGACTAAGTGTACTAATTTTGAATTTTAAGACAGCAAAGCCATCTTGTGGTTAATACTGGTAATGTTCATACTTTGAGAACAAAAGGTATGTTACAATAACTTCTCATGATGAACTTAGGTCCATATTAGCAGTGTAGGACGATTCTTACACAAGTGGACTAAATACCCTCAGTACTGTGAAGATTCTTTTTAAATACTTAAATTCCCAAATTTCTTCACATTATCTGTTCGTCATAAAATACTTTCAAATAAAATCCTTTTTTAAAAAACCAACAGTTCACTTTGGTTAGGACACTTACTGTTAAGAAGCCTGAGTCATGATACTGAAATAATATTACTTTAAAAATTATATTAAATATTCTGGTATGATTGTTTTCATATTACTTATTTGTGGTTACTCAATATTGTTTATAACTTTTATATCTTAAGTCAAGGATTGTTAACATGAACTTTTAAAAAAACATTTGGTAATTGTTTCAATGTAATTGGTTTCTTTTGTAATAACACCTGTTTTGTTTTATGCATTTAAAAACATTATTCTGAGAAAATGTGTATAGGCTTTATCAGACTGCTAAAGATAACAAAAAGTCTAAGAATCCCTGCATTAAACAAAACTATAAATTCATAAAGCAAATAATACAGCATCCTAAGTTGTCAAGTCTTCTTAAGTATTTTTACCATGCTTATAATCATATTCAAATGCTCTCCTCACAATAATCTTCCTTCTATCTAGATCTCTTTTTATAACATTTAAATATGAAACTACTATGAGTTGTTTTTTTTTAATTCAGCAACTTATGTGGTTTCTCATGTTGGCAGTTTATAAAAGAAAAATACAAATACACCTTCACTGTAATAATTATAACTGGTGATGAGAAGACAAGAAGTATGACGGATACCTGCAAGTACACAAAAGGGAATCATGTGGAAGAAAGAACAAATTTCTTTAGTAATGATTGTAGAGGAAAGAACTAGAGTAAAGGGAAATATACTATAAATTAAATCTGTACCTCAATAGAATAAGCTGCTTTTTAAGGATATTTGGTCAGTCAGTTAACATTTATTATGTCTGCTATAGGCCAGGCACTGTGCTGAGTTCCGGCAGCACAAAGACAAACAAGGAGCTCCCAATCTAACGGGGAAAACCATATGTAAATAACTAAACAAATAAGCTATATCCAGGATAAACTGGAAGTAATTAAAACAGAGAAGGCACTAAAATTAAAATAGAAAAGGAAAGGCTTCTTGAAGAAGATGGAATTTTAGCTGGGACTTAAAGCCAGGGAAGCCAGGAGGCAGAGATAAGGAGGGAGAATATTCCCTGCATGAGACACTGCCAGTGAAAATGTCCAGAGTCAGGATATGGAGGGTCTTGTTCAAGGAACAGTAAGAAGGCCAGTGTCACTGGATCAAAGAGTATGGGGACAAACTGGGGTAGAGGGTAAAGAGTGAAAGTACTAGAAGGTGGTCTAGAAGTGATGGAGGTCTCCAACAGCAAGGGATTTTATGTTTGATCCTGGAGGTTAAAGGGCGCCACTGGAGCTTACTGATTAGGTGGGGCAACTTGGTCAATCCTGAGATTTAAGAAGATCACTTTGACAACTGAGTAGACATAGACTACCATGGGAAGAGACCTCAAGTAGGCTGACCAAACAATAGTCTATTCTAATAGTCTAGGCATGAGATGAGCAGGAATGGCACCAGGGTAGTGGCAGTGTCAGAGAAGAGAAGGGACATATGTGAGAAAGATGTTATGAACTTAAAATCAACAGGCTGTAGCAACAGATTGTATATGGGAGGTAAATTAGAGTGAGGAATGGAGAATAACACCTAAGTTGCAGGCCAGGGTAACAGGGAAGATGGTGGCACTCAACAGTAACAAATAAGTTTGGAATGGGGAAAAATTTGAGAAAAATGAGTTCAGTTTGGAACAAGTTGAGTTTAACATGTCTACAGGACATCCAGTTTGAAATGTTTAATAGCAACTGGAGACACAAGACTGGAGGTCAGCAGAGTGGTTAGGGCTGGAAAAGTAGATTTCAGAATCATCAGCACAGAGGTGATAAATTGAATCTATGGGAGCTGATGAGATAACTAAATGAAATAGTATAGAGGGAGAAGAGAAGAGGTCCCAGGGCAGTATCCTGGGAGACAATCACATTTAAGAAGCATGATACATAGGAAATTCTAGAAAAGAAAACTGAGGAGTAGTCAGACAGGTTGGCAAGAAACTGTATAAGAAAAGCATAACAAAGATTAAGCTATAAGAGTATCAAGAAGAGGATGGTTAGCAGTGTCAAAGGCTACAGGGAGGTAAAGAAGAATGAGAATGAAGAAAAGGCCATTCTTAAAAGATCATTAGTAATTTTGAAGAGAGTAGTTTCAATTGAAGGATGTGGTCTGAAGACAGACTACAGAAAAGTTAAGAAGAGTGAGAGAAAAGGAAGTGGAGGCACCTATTATGGACAGACTTCTCAGAGAGTTTAGCCACAAAAGGCAAGGGAAAATAATAAGATAGTAAGCAGGGACAGATGGATCAAGTGAATTTTCTGAGGACAGGGTAGATAAGGACATGTTTATAGGTAGTAGGGAAGCAGTCAGTAGACAAGGAAAGATTAAAGATAAGTAAGAAAATAGGGATGACAGAGTAGGTTATTTGTTGGAGATGACAAGACAGAATGAGAATGCAGAGCAGTTAGCTTTACCAAGGAAAAGGTCCACCTCTCATCATGTGAGATAGTGGTGGAGAGAGTAGTAGAAATATCCAGGTGATGTGAGCTGAGGAGAGAAGAGGAAGCTCTAGGCCAATGGCTTCAGTTTTTCCAATGAATATAATATGAATCACTCAGCAAAGTTCTCAGCTGAGAGGGTGAGAGAAGAAACAGCCATGTAAATGTAAAAGATTTGGAAGAGCTACTGGTGAGTGAGATAGTGAGTTAATTGTTCATTTGTTTCAGTCACGTCTGACTCTTTGTGACCTCATTTGGGGTTTTCTTGGCATAGATACTAGAGTAATTTGACATTTCCCTCTCCAGCTCATTTTATAGATGAGGAACCTCAGGAGGCAAACAGGGTTAAGTGATTGCCCAGGGTCAAAGAGGTGCTAAATGTCTGAGGCCAGCCTGGAGGCTTAAGGACTACAAAGACTAGGAATTAGACTTGAGAAGTTATAACACCTCTTTAACTCTGAGACTACTCCTCTACTATCAATTACCATCTGGAGTAAATAAAATTTTTCCTTGCCTGTGTTCATACTCCAAGAATTTGAACCATCTTCTTTCCAAGATCAACCAAGGTTTATAATGTACTGTAGAATTAAACATATCACACCTTTCTAGAGCAGTCTCACACACAGAGAATTTTAGACCTAAAAGAGGCAAGCGCCTAGTCTAACTCCCTCATGTTACATGTGAAGAAACTGCTGTAAATAAATCAATTTAGTATAATTAGTATAATTCAATTTAAGAAATATTTACTGAGCACCAACTATGCACCTATCCTAAAACATCCTTAAATCTGAGGTTTAGTGACAAGACTTAGGTTCAAGTTAGAGACCCTCAACATAATGGATAAATTTAAGTGGCAACTTTAAAAGCTTCAGTTTCCTCATTTGTAAAATGATCGTAACATTTGAAATGCCTACTTTGATGTACTTTTGCCAAAAAAAAAAAAAAATCAAACCTAGAAAACCTAAAAATTACACACACACACACACACACACACACACACACACACACACACACACACACACACAAATGTATCAATATTATTATTAACTTGAAGTTATCAGGTAATACAAGACAAACCAGCTTTTCTCTAACTTAATATTTAGACATATTAAGTTAAGTCAATAAAAAAGAATGTCTGAAAAATGAGTGGATCTCACAGAGCACTTTACAATATGTGTAGAAAAACTTTTTTCCAGAACATTCTCACTGTTAATAGCAATAATTATAGGATCATACTTGATGAAGAAAATAGTGTTGCAAGGGACAAACTTTAAAGGAGCAAAAATTATGTTCAAAGCAGTTTAAATTTATGTTAATAAAATTCTCCATTACTTTCCATTGCCTGTTTCTTAAGTAAGGGTATTTTACCTAAACAGTAGTAAAAAGGGCATTTAAAAAGATACAGTTTAGTACACATGAACCAGACAGTATAGTACTGATGTCAAGAAAGCAAACACTATTCCCCAACTGATAAATGGTCAAAGGATATGAACAGGAAATTTTCAGAGGAAGAAATTAAAGATATCTACAATCATATGAAAAAATGCTCTAAATCACTACTGATTAGAGAGACGCAAATCAAAACAACTCTGAGGTACCACATCACACCCATCAGATTGGCAAACATGACAGAACAGGAACATGATAAAATGTTAGAGAGGATGTGGGAGAGTTGGAACACTAATTCATTGTTGGTGGAGCAGTGAGCTCATCCAACCATTCTGGAGAGCAATTTGGAACTATGCCCAAAGGGCTACAAAAATGTGCATACCCTCTGACCCAGCAATATCACTTCTAGGACTGTATCCCCAAGAGATCATAAAAATGGGAAAGGGTCCCACATGTACAAAAATATTTATAGCAGCACTCTTTGTAGTGGCCAAAAACTGGAAATCAAGGGGATGCCCATCAATTGGGGAATGGCTGAATAAGTTGTGGTATATGAATATAATGGAGTACTACTGTGCCATAAGAAATGATGAACAAGAAGACTTCAGGGAGGCCGGGAAAGACTTATATGGTCTGATGCTGAGTCAAAGGAGCAGAACCAGGAGAACTCTGTGCACAGCAACGACCACAGTGCGAGAGTTTTTTCTGGTAGACTTGGAACTTCATAGCAATGCAAGGAGTTTAAAAAAAAAAAATTCTCGATGGTCTTCTAAGACAAAATGCCTTCCACATCCAGAGAAAGAACTATGGAAGTCAATCACAAAATGTAGCAGATCATTTTTTTGTGTGTATTATGTTTTGGTTTGTTATATGATTTCTCCC
Source organism: Notamacropus eugenii (assembly GCF_028372415.1). NCBI lineage: Eukaryota > Metazoa > Chordata > Mammalia > Diprotodontia > Macropodidae > Notamacropus > Notamacropus eugenii. Next base: position 281,323,400 of record NC_092877.1, read on the forward strand.
ATTCATTTTAGTTCTTCTACATAGCATGACTATAGTGAAAATGTATTTAATAGGAATGTATGTGTAGATCCTATATAGAATTATATGCTATCTTGGGAAAGGAGGGGGGAGGTGTGGAATAGGTAGGGGAAAAAAAAATCTAAGTTATATGGTAGTGATTGTAGAACCCCCAAAATAAATAAAATTAATATTAAAAAAAAAAGAAAGCAAACACTAGGATGCATTAAGATTTACTTAATCAATCTGATAGTAGCACTATCGGATGTAAACACTTTGATTACTGAATATAATAGATACAATTAATCACAGTTATACCTTCTCTAGATGTATGCTGAGAAAGTCCACAATCTGTCAGAAATGCTGAGAATGGAGTGAACTTTAAAGGCTCTAAAATAAATGTAAGTTCAAATTCAAGGAGCTAGGTTTAATTAATTTAGAAAAGAAAATGCTTGGAATATGGACAGAATTATCAAAGTATATAAAGAGTTATTTTATAAAAAAAAGTAATCTGCTGCTCTTCATCTCCCCCAAAGATAAAACAGGAGATAATATACTTTAAATTGCAACATAAGGAATTTAGGTAAAATATAATTCAAGTTTCATAATGTTCAATGTTGTTAAATTTCTCTAGGTATCGTTAACAATAGGTTATGTTCTTATATGCCTGAACTTCAATTAATAGGTTACATGACTTCTCAAAGTATCTTCCAGCTCAATCAACCATTCTGTGGAAAATAAACCAACATTTTAGTATATGAGAACTATATACATGCTCCACCACAGCAGCCTTTTTGGTACAAATTAAAGCCAAACAAAACTGTAAGACACCCCACCCAACTCTTCCCTCCTTCACCCTAAAGCTAAGGTGCAATAACTTCTTTGGTTTGAGTATAGAAATGATAAAGATGCTATGTTTAAGATACAACCTCACAAAATGAAAAACTTAGAAATGCTTCATTTAAGTTAGACACACTGTCATATTTTACTGAAATTTAATACTAAGAGGCAGTGTGGCATAATGGACAGCTAGTTTTAGTGTCAAAGCATTAGAAGACCAGGCACAAGGCTCCCCTCTGGCACATACTGGCTGTATGACCCTGGGTAGGTTAGCTTGGCTTCTCAGTGCTGAAGGTAACTAAATTTATGACGTGCAGAAGTGCCAGCCTGAACCTCTACCACACCACACAAACATAGAGTATTCTTTGTAAACAGTGGTACACAAAAGCAGCCTGGAGCTTTGGAAAGAGTCAAAAGATGTGGGTCACAGTCTAGCTTAGTTTTTATTAGCTCAGTGACTCTGGACAAGTAATTTTATCTCTCTGAGCTTCAATTTCCTCATCTTAAAATACTTCAACATAGGTAAAAGGAATTCTCTCATCTCACCTACACTAATAAATAACAGATCTAGTCCCTATCTTTATCCTGTTCTAGCTTTAGTAATTTCTTGATTGATGACTGATAAACTCAAAAGGTCAAAACATAAAACAATGGCATATGTGGAAGTTTTTAGTTGGAATTGTTTTGTACAAATGTCCAAATGACATAAAAATGAAATTTAAGAAATCAAAGAATCAATCAGCATTCACTAAATACTCATGATGTGTCAGGCACTAGTCTGGGAATGTGAAGGAAAATAAAAAGAAGCCCCTAACCTCAAAGACTTTACGCTCTAATGGAAAAAGATAGTATGTACATAAGTAAGGATATTCAAAATACATAAATGAAAGGATTTTATTGGTATCATAACATGAGACACAATCAAAAAGGAAAAAAAGGCAAGACTACAGCAACAACAACAAAGATTTTCAATTCTCCAAAGTAGGCAGAGTGGAAAGGACATCATTTGCAATGTACTAACAGCTTTACTCCAATGTTCTCTTCTATTTTCTTACTTTCTTATGTTATTATATTCACAAATAAGAGATCTCATAACAGATCAATGAAAACTAGAAGGCACAATTACAAAACCTTAATAGTCTGTAACATATTTTGACTATTAGCATATTTTAATTTATTCATCTAACAAACATTTAGTACTTACGTGTGTAGTATACTATTCAAGAAGATACAAAGATTTAGATAAAGTAGTTCCTGCCCTTATATACTAGTAGAATAATAAGACTAGTAATTAATATAATACATAATATTACACATTAATTTAACACAATATCACTTGTATGTGTTTCCTTTTCATTATTCACACTATTGCCACCCTAATTTAGGATTTCATCACTTTTTCACCTGAACTACTTCAACAGCCTCCTTGGTCTCCCTGATTTAATCCTCTCCTTTCTCTAATCCATCCAACACACAGCTGCCAAAGTGATTTGACTGAAATCTGACCATGTCAGCCCTCTACACAATAAACTACAAAGGATCCCTCAACTGCCTCTAGGGTCAAATAAAAATTCCTTGCTTTGGCTTTTAAAGCCCTCTACAACCTATGACAAAACTTCCTTTCCAAATTTATTACATACTGTATACCCTTTTCCAGATGCTACAGTCTTTTTTTTTCTTTTTAAATTTACTTAAGTTTTCAACATTCATTTCCACAAAATTTTGGGTTCCAAATTTTCTCCCCATTTCTCCCCTCCCCCCACCTCAGAATGCTGAGCATTCTAATTACCCCTATCACCAATCTGTCCTCCCTTCTAACATCTCTCCCTTCCCTTATCCCCATCTTCTCTTTTGTCCTGTAGGGCAAGATAACTTTCTATACCCCATTACCTGCATTTCTTATTTCCTAGTTGCAAGAACAATACTCCACAGTTATTCCTAAAAGTTTGAGTTCCAACTTCTCTTCATCCCTCCCTCCCCACCCATCCCCTTTGGGAAGGCAAGCAATTCAAAATAGGTCATATCTGTGAAGTTTTACAAATGACTTCCATAACAGTCGTGTTGTGTAAGACTAATTATATTTCCTTCCATTCTATCCTACCCCCCATTGCTTCTGTTCTCTCTTTGGATCCTGTCCCTCCCCAAGAGCGTTGACTTCTAATTGCTCCCTCCTCCCATTGTCCTCCCTTCCATCATCTCCCTCGCCTTGCTTATCCCCTTCTCCCCCACTTTCCTGTATTATAATATAGGTTTTCATACCAAAATGAGTGTGCATTTTATTCCTTCCTTTAGTCAAATTTGATGAGAGTAAGTTTCACGTTTTTTCTCTCACCTCCCCACTTTGTCCCTCCACTGAAAACTCATTTACTTGCCTCTTTTATGAGAGATAATTTGCGCCATTTCATTTCTCCCTTTCTCCTCCCAATATATTTTTATCTCACTGCTTAATTTCATTTTTTTAAGATATGATCCCATCCTATTCTATTCACCCTGTGCTCTCTGCCTCTCTCTCTCTATGTGTGTGTGTATGTGTGTGAGTGAGTGTGTGTATGTGTGAGTGAGTGTGTGTGTGTGTGTGTGTGTGTGTGTGTGTGTGTGAGTAATCCCACCAACTACCTAGATACTGAAAAAAGTTTTCAAGAGTTACAAATATTGTCTTTCCATGTAGGAATGTAAACAGTTCAACTTTAGTAAGTCCCTTATGACTTCTCTTTACTGTTTACCTTTTCATGCTTCTCTTCATTCTTGTGTTTGAAAGTCAAATTTTCTTTTCAGCTCTGGTCTTTTCATCAAGAATGCTTGAAAGTCCTCAATTTCATTGAAAGACCATTTTTTCCCTGAAGTATTATACTCAGTTTTGCTGGGTAGGTGATTCTTGATTTTAGACCTAATTCCTTTGACTTCTGGAACATAATATTCCACACCCTTCAATCCCTTAATGTAGAGGATGCTAGATCTTGTATTATCCTGACTGTATTTCCACAATACTTGAATTGTTTCTTTCTAGCTGCTTGAAATATTTTCTCCTTGACCTGGGAACTCTGGAATTTGGCCACAATGTTCCTAGGAGTTTCTCTTTTTGGATCTCTTTCAGGAGGTGATCGGTGGATTCTTTCAATATTTATTTTGCCCTCTGGTTCTAGAATATCAGGGCAGTTTTCCTTGATAATTTCGTGAAAGATGATGTCTAGGCTTTTTTTTTGATCATGGCTTTCAGGTAGCCTCATAATTTTTAAATTGTCTCTCCTGGATCTATTTTCCAGATCAGTTGTTTTTCCAATGAGATATTTCACATTATCTTTCATTTTTTCATCCTTTTGGTTTTGTTTTGTGATTTCTTGGTTTCTCATAAAGTCATTAGCCTCCATCTGTTCCATTCTAATTTTGAAAGAACTATTTTCTTCAGTGAGCTTTTGAATCTCCTTTTCCATTTGGCTAATTCTGCTTTTGAAAGCATTCTTCTCCTCATTGGCTTCTTGAACCTCCTTTGCCAATTGAGTTAGCCTATTTTTAAAGGTGGTATTTTCTCAGCATTTTTTTGGGTCTCCTTTAGCAGGGTGTTTACTTGTTTTTCATGCTTTGCTTGCATGTCACTCAATTCTCTTCCCAGTTTTTCCTCTACCTCTCTAACTTATTTTTCAAAATCCTTTTTGAGCTCCTCCATGGCCTGAGGCCACTGAATATTTATTTTGGATGTTTGGGATACAGAAGCCTTGACTTTTATGTCTTTCCCTGATGGTAAGCATTGTTCTTCCTCATCTGAAAGGATGGGAGAAGATATCTGTTCACCAAGAAAGTAACCTTCTATGTGTTTATTTTTTTTCCCTTTGGGGGGCATTTTCCCAACCAGTTACTTGACTTTTGGGTCCTTTGTCAGGAGTAGGGTATACTCTGGGGATCTGTAAGATCTCAGTTCCTCCAAGGTGGCACAATCAAGCATGTACACTGATCTGGAAGCAGGAAGAGATTTTTGTGTCCAGAATCTTACCAGTTTCCTCTCCACAGCCACCTGGCCTCCAGTTCCACCAAGTCAGGACTGGGGGCTGATTTTCAGATAAGCTGGATGGGCAGGGCCACCATTCAGTGTGAGACAAAGACCAGCTCCCTCAGGGCCTCTACACAGGGCTGAGGTAACATTCAGCTCCTTAGTGCCCCAGGGGTTTTTACGATCCAACAATGGATGCAGGCTGCTGTAGGGACTGAGAAGGGAACTGGTACCGCCTGCCCGGGGCCTCTGTGGTCACTGCCTAAGGCCAGAGCTATGGGAAGGCCCTTCTCCCTTCCTGGCCAGCTGAAAAAAAACCGTCACTGACCTTTGGCGCCTGTGACTTGAGGGATCTGCAAACCGCTGCTGTGATTGGAGATTCCGCCCCCGAGGGCTGTTTGCATGGCCAAGACTGGGCTGGGCTCCACGCTCCCCTCAGCTTCAGGTGCAACCAACATTTCTCGTGGCCCTTTCAGGTCACCCTGGGCTGGAAATCTCCTCCACTCTGTTGTTCTCCACTTCTGCTGCTCCAAAATTTGTTGAGAGTCCCTCTCTACAGGTATTTTATGGGCTGTGTGGGGAGACCCTGTGTATGTGTGTCTTTCTACTCCACCATCTTCCAGATGCTACAGTTTGCCAAAATGGCCCTGTTGTTCCTTACACAGGACACTGCAACTGACAGTTCTTTGTACCTGGAGCGCACGTGGAATTCACCTCCACCTCTCACAAACTCCTGTTTCCTTCAAAACTATGCTTAAATTCACCTTTTAAATTCACCTTTTCAACTTCCTAGCAAAATAGCTACATCTGATCTCTGGAACCAAAAGATTATATCTAATTTTTCCACATGAAAGCAGTGTTGTAAGGATGTGAGTGGAAAAAAAGCTAAAAAACCCTAAATCCTGCAAGTGATTCCCCAGAACCCTTCCAATACACATTTTTGGCATTCTAGATTACCTTTTCCACCTTTCCGCCATTAATGTCACTGGGGAGGAATTTCTTGCCAATGGTTCTCAAATCTGTCTAAAATAAAAAGGATATCATTAAAATAGAATCAGAAAGGAAAATTAAACTTAAATTCTATGTCATGAATAAAGGAGTAAATTTCTTCTTAAGATGCTAAATCAAAGGGAAAATAAATATGTATTGAGTATATCTTCTTAAATAACTTCTCTCCATGGAAAGGCTATGAAATATACCAAAAAGGTTGACTATGAGAAATGAAGCTAGATTCTACAAATCTTTGGACAGGATTTTAAAACGAATTCTGTTTTTTCTTTCTCCAAGAAAGCTATCAGAGTTTCAGAAAATAGCTCTACTCTTTAACTTTTCTAAAGGTCAATGATCTAATTCAAAATATTACACACAAGCAGTTTAGCAATTCAAATAGTTAATTTTTACAAATAAACCCATTGTAAAATTCACATACAATAATAATAGATGAAATTCATATTCTAAGTCATGTTGGAATGAGAGATACAGTACCTACCACTATGTACACAGAGCACAGAACAAAACCTATGGAATAACAAGGAACTTATTATAATGGGATATTATCATGTAATTATATTTCATAATTTTAAACAACTTATGGTAACAAAATTTCACCAATGAGAAAAGAGAAAAAAAAACACCCAATTAAAAAAATATATTGAACAGTAATTAATGGCGTAGGACTATTCCCAAAAAGAAAATGCAATGTTAGGACATACCTAACAGCATAGTATACATACAGCATAGTAAATACGAAATAAAAAGAATTCTCCATCTACAGTCTTCATCATGCAGACTCTGATTTTGACCTCTTTTGCCATGTAAAGCCCTTAGCAAATAGTGGCAATTGGATTGAACATACAGAAAATAGGGATTTAATTACAGGAATTAAAATTATTAATTAACTAAATAAGATGTCTTAATAAAAACTTGATATGAATCAAAACTTTGCTTTTTACTGCTTATTATTAGTCAGAAGATAATAAATAGAAACTACTATATGAATTAAGTACAGAATAAAAGAAAATCAATTTAAAGGGGGAGAGAATGGGATATTTGGTTATGATAAGGATGAATATGAACACTGCTATGCTATGAAATAAAGACAAGAATAAATACAGAATCTTATTCCCTTAAGATCTTTAATAAAAGAATAAATATCCTTCTATCTTTCCTTCCTATGCCATTTATTTAAATTTTATATACCTTAACGTTATAGCCAGTTTACTCCTCTATATTCAGAAATTCTATTATACCTTTTTTAATCAAAAATAATAATTTTTATGTATTTTGCTACCAAATTTCATTTATCGCTTTTTGATTTTTGAAAACACAAAGATAATGACCCACAGATACAGGAACATTACTTGTGAAAACACAGCAAAAATAATCCCAACAAGGGCAAATGTAGACTCCTCAAAAAATAGAGAGATTCTTTAAATTTTCTTTTCATATCCTAGAAATTTTCAGAAGAAATCAAAACCTGAGGCATTTTCTGGAACATCTTTTAGACATAAATTCCAAATAAATGGCACTGGTATAGTTAGTTTCAACTCGTATTATATATCTACAATAAATGTTACAACATCTATAACTAATCACCTGGTTCAGAATTAAGTTGCTACATTTTCCTCTTGCCAGTGGATTCTACATAAAATATGTTCAAGAAACATCAAGCAATTCCTGGTGAAGCTGGATATTCTGAGATTTAAGAGTTAGATATCAAATTAAATAAATGACATGTTAAAAAATTAGAATTGTTCTCCATTAAAGTTATCAAATGAGATAATATTTATAAAGCACCTTGCAAACTTTAAAGCACTACATTAATGTAATTATTATCACAAAATCCTACATGTTTTGATTCATTATTCTAATTATAGTATTTGGATTAAACAGGTTAATTGGAAAAATCTTGTAAAAAAATTTATAAATATAACCTACATTGAGGGCAATCAGGATGATGTCATTTATATTGACTTTGTCAGGAGAACTTTTGCAGGCTTCAATTCCTTCATCTGACAGATACCTGTTAAAAAACAGAAATGCTTAAAATGGCAGCAATTAAATTAAAACAACCAAACAAAAATATTGCAGTCGATTTTACCAATAGGAAAAATTCCATTATGAATTGTTTCTATGAAAAACATCTCCCATTTTACTCTGTTCATGCACTAGAGCAGAGGTTTTTCACCTGGCCTCTGCAGGACAGATTTCTGGATGCCCAAAATCTCGAACAGGAAGAAAAAAAGTCTTTACTTCAATATAACTGGTTTCCTTTATAGGCCTATGTGTTATATTTTTATGTATTAAAAGACATTATTCTGGGGAGTTCAAATGCATCAACAGACTACCAAAGGAGTCCTTGACACAAAAACGATTAAGGACTGCTACCCCAAGTAAAATGCACAGCACATGTTATTCTACGGTAATCATCACAACGAATAATAAAGACAGGATTATTCAGGTGCTATCTGAGGAAATTTATTAACACACTCATATTTCTTTTGGTATTTAAGCATCTCCAAGAAAAAATACAGGACCAAGCACTGTATCAAGCATTTATTATTTTGTATTACAGTATATTGCTTTCTAAGAAGGCTCTTTACCTTTTTTGTGTCATTTAACTCCTTTGGCAGTCTGGTGAAACCTATGGATCCCTTCCAAAAGAATTTTTGAATGCATGAAATAAAAAAGACTACAAAGGAACCAACTATATGGGAATGCAGTTGTTAAAATGTTGTGTTTTTTTTAAATAAGTTCATGGACCCCAGGTTACGAACCTCTGTTTTAAGGAGACAAAACAATTCCTTAATATGTACTTTTTAAGCTTAACTAATCTTTGAACCAGAATTATTATTTTTGCTACTTCCCTACAGTAGTTCTCTTAAGTGTCATTTTCATAAGCACCCTGAGTAAAATTACCTCTATGTGTACCAGGGAGAGCAATTTCCTTAGCATTTTTAAAGCATATTTACTTGTTGAAAAAAGATACTGGGAATCCCTTCTAAAATGCTTCTTAGGAAGGGCGTGGGGAAGAAGAGATGGGAATTGCACTGTATTAATATTCTGCTTTGTAAACTGAAAATGAGTTCTATTTTTTTTTTAAGGTTTCTCTGATAATAATAACTCATAAAAGTATAGAGGTGATTATTTCAGCACAATGCAAGTTCTGGCCAGTCTTCCCCAAAAAAAGCCTTCGATGGATGTCTATTGCCTTCCCCACCTTAGGAAATTCACTGAGATTCATCTTCAGAAAACTGATGGATTTTTTTCAATTGGAGCAATTTGTAACAATGGTTAACTGTGAACACTGTGATCTGAAACTATGGAAGGTCCTTATGTTCAAGATGCTGTGCCAGTCAATGGACAATATACAGAGGAAATTAAAACAGGACTGTTGGAACTGTGGAGCTTAAATTTTAGGAAAAAAGATCGAGCATATACAAAAAATATTAAACAAGCATAAACAAACTATCCTGTAGAAAAGGCTATAAAATGGTTACAAAGTACAATGTGAGAACCAAGGAAAAGAAAAATATTATGCAATACAACAATCGTCTTTAAGGCTAATATGTACTAAATATTAGGCTATCTAATTTTAAACAAGTGAGGTTCCTAGTCTTAAGGGGTTTACAAACTGATAAAGGGATAAGAAATCAATACAAATAGCTGAGTATATTAGATAGTTTTAAAGAAAAATGACATGTGAAGTCTGAAAAAGAAAGCTTCCTGGAAGAAAGCAACATTTTAGTTGGGCTTTACAAGATTGATAGAAATTCAAATGATAAAGAGAACTGGAGGGGGAGGGGGGTTGGAATAGTACTATAGGCACAACGTAAGAGGGGAAAGGGAGGTAACAGAGTCATCTAGGAGAAATAGCAGGAAAAGTTGCTCCGAACAGCTATTCCAAACAGATGCACCTGACCAAATCCTGACAGAGAAACTTAGAAAAACTCACAGTCCTTTGTCTGGCTCAGGTCAGAAAAGAAGGTTTACAGAGAGGTCTGCTGACAATAGGGGCTGGGTGGGGCTCCTGCACCCAAGGAGACTTGGCACCAGGACAAAAAGGGGTCTCAAACTCATACTGGGGCACCCCAAAACCAGCCCCATAACCACTGTGATAAGGACAGGTGCCAACTAGTAGCTCTGTTGTCCATTCCCAGTTGAGGGTCACAGATTCAGGGAACAATGAGAAGAACGTCTGCCCAAAGTGGGACAGTGGGTGTTTGGGGCAGAGAGTGTTGGGGGAAATCAGTATTCTTGGGCAAGGAGTTCCTGGGTTATGTACCAAGAAAAGAGAAAGTTGGAGGCAGCTAGGTCATGCAGTGGATAGAGCAGTGGCTCTGTGATCAGGAGGACCCGAGTCCAAATCCAGTCTCAGGCACTTGATCACTTGATACTTACTAACGGTATATGACCCTGGACAAGTCACTTAATCCCAATTGCCTGGCAAAAAAAAAAAGACAAAGTTCAAAAGCAGAGGTCTGGATCAGACCACAGGAGTAGAGCAGAACCTCACTGGTAGCATTTAGCTGAGTTAACAGAAAAATAACCAGGGCAGGAATTCCAGACCAAAGAGGAGCCTGGAGAACTTCTAAGCTGTGGTTTGGCCAAACCATAAAGTAAATAAAGGGAAGTAATAGAAGATAATTCAATGGCTATATGATTTCCTCCACATAAATACACCCGCCTATGCCTTCACATCATCTTCAACTCTCATGCATTTCCTCCCACAAAACCTACAGAGGGTCCAACCAACATGCAGGGGGTGGGTAAGATGGATCTTCCTCTAAATTTCTGAATTTAGTACTATGCTGTAGTCTATTCACCTTCCAAGGGCCATGGGTGAAGAGTGGCTTTAATTTTTGAGGGTGTATAGCCAGACAGCATCACCAAAAGGATAAAAAAGTTAAAAGATGGGCCCATTAATCTATAGGGTACAGCAGCAAGGCAGATGGCTTTCTATCTTCTTTAGTGTCATTTCCATTGATAAAAACCATATCAGTTTCTGATGTTCAATCATTTAACATTTCCAAGAACTTTGCCTTTGTTATGTCAAGAACTTCTCTTCTAGGTCTTTAGTAGTTGTAGCTGCTAAGGAGCAGGACTGGGAGAATACATACAACAATAACATTATAAAGCCAAACAACTTGGAGAGACTTAAGAATCCTGATCAATGTAATGAATAACAAACTATTCCAGAAGAATGATGATGAAGCATGCTTCCCATCTCGACAGGTAATAGATCCACAATTCAGAAAGACACAACTTTTTGGATATGGCAAATGTGTGGGTTCGTTTTAACAAATACATGCCTATTTCTTGCAAGCACTGTGTTTTTCTTTTTGTGATGGGAGGGAGAGTAGAGACTGGAAGGCAAGTGGTAAAAGTTATAGTAATGCTACCCAAAGAAAAGATATTGTGTGGTCGAGCAAACTAACTCTAATCTGATCTCTTTTGTAAATTGACACATAAAAAACTGATAAGGAAACAGACTTTAACATAGACTATCTTACCTAAGGAATAAATAGAAATTGATTGAGACAGACTGTGTGGTTAACTCAATACCCCCAAAGGTTGCCAAAATGTTGCATGCTTAACTTTCTCTATGCTACCAGGATTGGAGTACATTAGGGCAAGCAAAGTAGACTCTTTTGCTCTTTTTGTTTTACTTAAAGGTGCCTCTAAATAAAGTGATTAAGATGATCTTTCCCACTCATTGTCCGACCAGAGAAGATTTGTAGGAAAGTCCAGGCCTTTTGTCAATGAGGCACTGGTTCTTAAGGGATGTGATGTCCTCTGGCTCTAAAAAGTGTATAAAGACTCTGAAGTGGAGGTTTCATTTTGGGGCTTATTGACTGAAAGTGTTTGTTTGGCCAGACAAGGACTGTGGGAAGCCACTAAGGAACACACCCCCAGCCCTCTCCCCTTGGAAAACCCAGTCAGTGACTGGGTTACCCTCCCTGGTAACTATGGTCAGACAGTTATACCTATCTATTGATAGTCAGGCAGAGGAAGCCATGTCTGTTAATCTTTGATTTCTCTGTATTTTCTTTTGAAGTTCAAGGTGCTGACTCTCCTGAACTAGGTGAATGATATATGTGCTTAATGACACATGCGCTTGATTAAAGTGATTGTTAACCCCTCAAAAGTTGCCTTTCCTTTTATGAACGTAGATCTAAGAACCTGGGATAGCAGGCAACCCTATGTACATTGCAGGGCTTACTGATACAGAGTAATATCAAGTGTAATACTTAATTCCACTTCATTCTTATCTCCCTCCAAGCCTAGACCAGCCCACATACCCAGCTAATAGTGAGTCCTCACTACAATAGGAAGCAATGATGAACCTTACTGGATCAAAAGCAGTACTCTAATTGTTCTAGTATTCTGACTCCTGTAAACTTTAACTCTTCATTTTTGATCGAACTCCAGTACTCTAATTTTAATAAACTGATGCATCCAAGTTTGACTCTCAGTTCCAAACTCAACTTTTTGAACCCTTGATTCCACATAGGTAACAACTATACTTCCTAGATCTGACTATTTCTGAAATCTATAAATTCTTCCTTGTGGCCTAAACCCTAGGCGTGACTCCTACATGCTAACTAATTTGCATAACTAGTTATAGCTCTTAAAATATTATATTTCATGGTAACTTCAACCTATAGGTCCCTTCTTGCCTAAGTTTCAAGGCTGATTTCAATTTTTCAGTCAACCAACAAGCATTTAAAAAGAAATTATTACACGTTAGACACTTTGGGAGATACAAAGAAAAAAAATCTCTGTTCTCAAGGAGTTTTCAAGCTTGTAAAGGAGATGATATGTATATAGATAGGCATATACAAAATACATACAAAATAGATTCAATACTGCCTTAGAGGAATAGGTACTTAACAGCTGGAGGGGACTGAGAAAAGTCTCCTATTTTAGAAGGTGATATTTGACTGAGACTTGAAGGAAGTCAGGGATTCTAAGAGACAAAAATGAAGAAGGAAAGCATTCCATTACAAGGGTGACAGCGGTTGCAAAGGCATGGAAGTGGGAGAAAGCAAGTAGTCCAATGTGGTTAGAACATAGAGAACATGGAGGGGAATAATAACTTAAAAGACTGAAAAGATAGGAAGGGGTCAAGTTGTAACACTCAATTTAAATGCCAGAGTTAATATCTAATTCTAGATGCAACAAGGAACCAATGCAAGTTTAAAAGGGAGAGAGTAGAGAGGCTTTGGGTCAGGGCTACATTTTAAGAAAATCACTGACAGCTGTGTAGAGGATGAATTGGAGTAGGGGGAGGCTTAAGGCAAAGGAAACAGGTAGAAAGCTATTGAAAGAGAAGCTAGGGTAGTGGCTATGAGAATGCAAAGAAAAGGACACACAGGAGAGACTTTATGAAGGCAAAAACAAGATTTAGCAACTTACTGGTTTGCTTCAAGTTTGGCAACTTTGTTAAAACCACTGTTTCTAAATCTCATCCCTGAATTGTCAGAAATGGGTAGGCATAAGAAATTATTAAAACAACTCTGATGACATTTATTGTTTACATAAAAGAAATTCATCTATAGGAATCAAATATATACTTCTCATTTACAGCATATTTAACAACAAATTATTAAAACGAAATTTGTTATACATTGATTGTTTTCATAACAATCATGAAGTAAGCTCTCTGACATTCAGGAAGTGAAGGTGGTTGTTTTTCTTTCCTTCTCAAAGAGGACGATAACACCAGGAAGGTGTTATGGTTTAAAGTGAGTTGGATTTAAGTGGGAGAGGGCTATGCAAAGTCACCTTCCTCACTCTCTCCTCCAGAGTCATCTGGGTATAGTGGCCAGATACAGATCAGGATGACTGAGGAAGACCCAAAATGCAATGGGAGGTGAATGGTAAATGTTCTGGACAATCAAATATTATGATAAACACAAAACCTGCCTTCTACTTATCACAGAATAAAATAACCTTTGCAATGCTTCTTGATCCAAACTGGTGATTTCATTAATATAAACAACTACCAGTGAAGCAAACTCCCTCAACAAATGAGATAAGCAAATTTCCCCAACTTGCAGCACCGGGGAGTTGCCAGAAGGTAATTACCTAGGGTCATACATATAATATGTGTCAGAGGCTGAATTTAAACACAGGTTTTTTCACACTTTCAGGCCAACTCTTTCTATTCACTATACCACACTACCTCTCAGTGCTTATGCGACTAGGTTTTCTACATTATAAGTGAACATTTAGAGCAGATGAACCTTAACATAAGCTTTTAATTATTATAAAATCCTTATGAGATTATTATACTAAATCATGATATTTTAATACATTTCCTGTGAGCACTAGCCAATTTCTCCATATCTAAAGCAATAAATAAACTAAGTAACTATATATTCAAATGAGCATCCACAACCAAATTCATGTTATATTCCTGTGTATTTTTTAATGAACAGAATAACAGCAATAGGCAACATCAAAAAATGTAGCTTGCTTAAATGTGCTTGACATACTATGAGAAAAATGATATTTTGATATAAAAAATATATTAGCATCAATGAACTGTACTTAAGATATATGCCCACACACACATTGCTTAATGGAACTAAATATTTCATTTTGAGGAATTCCACAATCTGAATTAAAAGGCTTTATCTAAAATGCTTGTTAGATAAAATACTTGACATGTTAACAAATATATCTACCTCTTTATAAAAGACACAAGGGAAGAAATCTCCAAACAAATGAATATTCCAAAAGAAGTTATAATGGGGTAAAAACATGGCTTTATTAGAGGTTTAAATTTTATTAGCTGAATGATATACAAACATATACAAACAAATCTGTTTAATTTCAAACTGTACCCTAAAAACCTGAGAGATCCCCTAGAAATATTCTATATTAAGAGCGCAGCTGTACCCTTTGCAATTCTGCTCCTACAACCAAAGAACTATGACTTACTAAATTAAGGAAATATCCTGCCAATGCCTCCATGCACCTGTCAAAAAACATTTAAAAAGAAACCAAAAGTACTAAATACTCAGTCTCTCTCTTCCCTTTGAGAGATTCAAAGTATAGGGATTACAGCCATAAATCACAAATATCCAATAAGAAAATATTCCTTTGAGAGATTCCACAAGTCTATCATTTTCACATAATTAAAGACTAAAAAGAAATTAACTAAAACAGAAGTTTATTTACCAATTAAAATTGGGGTTTGAGTTGTTTCAGTAAATTTCAGTAAACAAATTCAGTAAACAAATCAATAAGCTGTAAGACCAAAAGGAAAACATCCAAATCTGCTTAAAGATGAAAAGCAATGCCAACAGAAAACTTTTACTCAAACAAGAATAACAAAAATCAAAGAATGATATTCATCAGCACTATTGTTGTCATCAGAAGAGAAAGCAACTGAAAACTGGAGACAGCAGGCCTGATTTGATCCTTATACACACTTGAAATCAAGGACCTTGAAAAAGAGGTTCCAAGTGACTAGAGCTTTCTAATCAGTTCCCATGTGCAGTCTGAGTCAAGAGTGCCCAAGAGCAGGGAGTCTAAGAAGGAAACTTACCCTAGAGAGGCCTTGTTTACCAAAACAGCCAGCAAAAGCATAAGGTTTTTTTTTTCCTACCTGGTAGAGGTTTTGGAACAGCTGCATTCCAAATATAATCATTATTCTTCTGATCTAAAAATAAATCTGAATATATTTTACTTTATAAATAAAAGTCAGGAGTCTAAAGGTAGTCGCCAATTTTTGCATATGCATTTTTGCATATTACTCAATGAACTAATATTTTAAACAACATTTAATTCCAAATTACAAGGTTTTTTGTAAACTTATCTTAACGTTCAAACAAGTTCAAACAATTTCATAGAAAGCATTTTTCCTTTAAAAAGTAAAGAAAAAAATTAATTTTTCCTCTGACATACTTCCTTTTATAATTTTGAACAGCTTTCTCTTTGCCTCATGCTCCAATGTGTGGATTAAAAACAATCATAATTCTCCAGTTAAGTTTTTCCTCAATTAAACAGGGACTATCTGCAAGTGCATAGAACAAGGTAAGAATTTAATAAAGGCTCGTTGAATTGAACTAATTGAATGAACTAAATTCTACTGCCCAAATTTTCTTCTGACACTATTCTAGCTACTTTCTTAGGAAATTTTAGTGGTTTCCTAATGAGCTACAAATTAGATTCAAGAGATAGCAAATGTCGTTTGGATTCTAGATATCTATATTAAAAAATTCCATTACTATCCTACACCTATTCACTATATAAAATGTACATTTCCTGTTCTTATGCAACATTGTGCTAATACATTTTTTACCCCTGTCTAACCATGTTGCCCTCCACTCCCATTTAGTAAACTCTAGGAGTTCCCTATTACTTCCAGGATCTCTCTTGGGCTTTTGAAGTCGTTCAAAACTCTTCCACCTTTCCAATCAGTACCTGGGCCTCAAGCATTTTCATTTTTTTTCCCAAGGTACATAAGACAACAGCAGCTAACTGTTTAAGTAAGATTTTTTTTGTCATTATTCTTTTTATACAAGTGAAAACAATGTATTAAATAATGTTTACATGCAGATCACACTTGGTAAATACATTAATTCTTTGAAACCAAGAATTTTTTAAAAATTGAAATACTAGCTAAGAATACAGAATAATTTGTGACACAGCTCACAGAATTTTATCATGCAAGTTTCAAGTGTCCTTTAGTTATACCAGAATCTTAATCAAGAATGGGTATTAAGGATTTATAACACAAATGCATACTTAATTATTGTCCTGTTAAAAGGTATATAGATGTTTCTATTTCCCTAAAAATTATAAATGCATCTTTCATCACTCCTAGGTTTCTTTCCTCAAGTAAAACAAATGGCTACCTATCAACCTAATTGAAAGATCACTAATTTAGAAATGTAAGGATCATCTCAATCAACAACAATTCAGATTTACATATTGCTTTAAGATTTGCAAAGTGAGTTGGGCACAGTGGTTATTACCCCCACTTTGCAGAATGGAGACTCTGAAAAGATTAAGTAACTGCTCAGATTCACAAGAAAATAAGTCTCAAAATGGATACTCAAGTCCCTTGACACCAATGCCAAAACACTTTCAACTAGGCTTTGGTACCAAAAGTCTTATGTACAAACATAAACAATTATAATATGGAACTAAATCAGTACTAGATAAAGAGATTGTGCTCCCTTGATAGTGTCTAAATACACTGAGGACTGCCTGCTTTGGTTATTTTGAGCTTTATTAATTAATTTTTAGTTTTCAACATTCACTTCAGTAAGATTTTGGGTTCTAAACTTTCTCCCCATGTTTCCCCTCACCCCACCCCAAGACCCCGTGCATTCTGATTACCCTTCCCCCAATGTGCCCTCCTTTCTATTACCCCACCCTCAACCCATCTCTTATCTTTTCCTACTATTTTACTGTAGGGCAAGATATATTTCTAAACCCCATTGCCTGTATATATTATTTCCCAGTTGCACGTATAAACAATTTTTAACATGCATTTTTAAAACTCTGAGTTCCAAATTCTCTCCCTTCCTCCCTCCCCACCTACCCTCATTGAGAAAGCAAGCAATTCAATATAGATTATTCATGTGTAGTCATGCAAAACACTTCCCTAATAGTCATGTTGTGAAAGACTAACTATATTTCCCTCTATCCTAACCTGCCCCCCATTTATTCTATTCTCTCTTTTGACCCTGTCCCTCCTCAAAAGTGTTTACTTCTAATTACCCCCTCTCCCAATCTGCCCATCCCTCTAATCATCCCCTGCTCTCTTATCTCCTTCCTCTCTACTTTCCTGTAGAGTAAGCTAGATTTTCATACCCAATTGAATGTGTATGTTATTCCCTCCTTAAGCCAACTCCAATGAGAGTAAAGTTTGCTCATTCCCTCTCACCTCCTCCTCTTCCCCCTCCACTGTAAAAGCTTTTGCTTGCCTCTTTTAAGTGAGATAATTTATCCCATTCTACTTCTCCCTTTCTCCTTCTCCCAGTACATTCCTCTCTCATCCCTTAATTTTATTTTTTAGATATCATCCCTTCCTATTCAATTCACCCTGTGCCCTCTATGTGTGTGTGTGTGTATATATGTGTGTGTGTGTATATATGTGTGCGTGTGTGTGCGTGTATATGTGTGCGTGTGTGTGTGTGCTCCGCTCCTTCCAGTTATCCTAATATTGAGAAAGGTCTCATGAATTACAAATATCATCTTTCCATGTAGGAATGTAAACAGTTTAATTTTAATAAGTCCCTTATGATTTCTCTTTCTTGTTTACCTTTTGCATGCTTCTTCTGAGTCTTGTATTTGAAAATCAAATGTTCTATTCAGCTCTGGTCTTTTCATCAAGAATGCTTGAAAGTCCTGTATTTCATTGAATGTCTATTTTTTTTCCCCTGAAGGATTATACACAGTTTCGCTAGGTAGGTGATTCTTAATTTTCATCCTAGCTCCTTTGACCTCTGGAATATCATATCCCAAGCCCTCTGATCCTTTAATGCAGAGGCTGCTAATCCTGTATTAACCTGATTGTCTTTCCACAATACCTGAATTGTTTCTTTCTGGATGCTTGTAATATTTTCTCCTTGACCTGAAAACTATAGAATTTGGCTACAATATTCCTAGGAGTTTTCCTTTGGGGATCTCTTTCAGGAGGTGATCACTGGGTTCTTTCAATATCCATTTTCCTCTCTGGTTCTAGAATATCAGGGCAAGTTTCCTTGATAATTTCTTGAAAGAAGATGTGTAGGCTCTTTTTATGATCAAGGTTTTCAGGTAGTCCAATAAATTTTAAATTATCTCTCCTGGATCTATTTTCCAGGTCAGTTGTTTTTCCAATGAGTTATTATTTCACACTGTCTTCTGTTTTTTTCATTCTTTTGGTTTTGTTTTATAGTTTCTTGATTTCTCAGAGTCATTAGAGTCCATCTGCTCCATTCTACTTTTTAAGGAGTTATTTTCTGCAGTGAGTTTTTGGACCTCCTTTTCCATTTGGCCAGTTCTGCTTTTTAAGGCATTCTTCCCCTCAATGGCTTGTTGGACCTCTTTTTCCATTTTGGTTAGTCTATTTTTTAAAAGATGTTATTTTCTTCAGTATTTTGAGGGGGGTCTCTTTTAGCAAGTTATTCACTCATTTTTCATTATCTTTTTGTATCACTCTCATTTCTCTTCCCAATTTTTCCTCTATCTCTCTTACGTGATTTTCAAAATTCTTTTTGAGATGTGCCATAGCCTGAAACCAATTCATATTTTTCTTGGAGGCTTTGGATGTAGGAGCTTTGATTTTGTTGTCTTCTTCTGTTTGTATGTTTTGATCTTTATTGTCACCAAAGTAAGATTCAATAGTCTGATTTTTTTCCCACTGTTCGCTCATTTTCCCAGCCAATTACTTGACTTTTTAACTCTTTGTTAAGGTAAGATTCTGCTTTCAGTGTGGAGGATTTATTGTCCCAAGCTTCAGGGGTTTTGTGCAGCTGTTTTCAGAGATATTTCCAGGTGTTGGGGGTGTAAGCTCAGTTTTCACGTGAACAGCGTTGGGCAGGTAAAAGTGCGGACCTCTAAACCTCAGAGTTCTCACGAGGCCCCCCAGGGAACAACTGGGGATTGAGGCGTGAAACATGAGCTATCTTGTGTCTTTCCACATCTTCTCAGTGGGAAACTTGCTGGGGAGAGCATCCCACCCTTGAGATTGGTCCGTGGTCTGAGCACACCTGTTGTTAATTAGCTAGGGGATGAGAGCACACACCCACACACCGTATTCATGTGTAAACTATGCGTCTGGGAGAGCTTAAGTAGGGACAGGAAAGCCTGAAGGCCCTCTTCTTGCTGCGGGGCCCTTAGAGGGAAGAGGGTCCCTCCCCTCTTGCGCTCCCATCCTCTTGCTGTATGATCCTTGCCCCTTGGGAGGAGGAGGGTTCCTTTCTCCTGGGGAAGAACTCGCCCTGCATATGGATACGTAACTAAGACCCTGAATAATGCCTAACCCTTGTTTGACTCTGGAAAGTCTCTTCTCTCAATACGTTTATCCAGATGGCCACCGAAGACCAGGACGAAAGGTAAGAAGACTTGGGTAGCCCATCGGCCTCTAGGCCGAACATTAGGAACCTGTAATTTTAGGTTCTTTCTAGATAGTATGATCAAAGGAGAAGTGTTTACTCCTCTCCTGGCCTATAAGTAACCACAAGCACTCTTTTCTGCCTTGAAACTGTGAGGAAGATTCCCTCTCCACTGCCACAAGTTCTGCCATGTCAGAATTCTTCCTCACCCCAGGATCACCACCCAGGCCTGCAACCCAGATACAAGAAAGGACAAAGCAAGAGAATTCTGCCTCCATGACAGAAAAGAGATCCCTGCAATCCCCCTCTGATCAGCCACTCTATCCCTCTACCATCTGTGGACCAAGATCTCTGGAGGCAGCCTCTGTTACCACTGCTGCCTTGGGGCTAGGCCCAGACTGTGCTTCTCTCTCACTGAGGTCTGACAGACCTTCCCTACTGACCTTTTAAGTTATCTTCGGCATTTGTGGGTTGAAAAGTCTGGAAACCACCAGAGCTGCCAGTGATTCAGTCCCCTGAGGCCTGCTCCAGTTTCTCCAGGGCAGTCTGTGCTGCAGCAGCCACCATTGAACTGTGCTCTTCTCCCAGCCTGGTGCAATACACCTTTCTAGTCAACCTTCCAGGTTGTCTTGGGTTATATATTTGTTTCACTCTGCCATTTTGTGGGCTCTGCTGCCCTAGAATTTGTTTAGTCATTTTTTACAAATCTTTGGAGAGGTTTGGGTAAGACCTCAAGCAAGTCCCTGCTTTTACACTGCCATCTTGGCTCCACCCCGCTCCTGCTACTCTTAGGCTACATGTTATAAAATAACATTAAGACAATACTATAAAAGCAAGCACCCTGACACATCCAGGACAGCCTGCTATCACAGGTTCGTAGATCTGCTTTTCTAAAAGGAAAGCAACTTTTGAGGAGTCAACAATCACTTTAATCAAGCACATGTACCATTCACTTAGTTCAGGGGGAAAAGTCAGCACCCTGAACTTCAGAGACAATACAAAGAAATAACAATCAACAGGCAGGAGCTTCCAAATGATTGTCTGTAAGCAATACATCCATCACAGGTCAACAGGCAAATGCAACAGTCTGACCACACATACATAGTTACCATAGAGGGAAACACTAACACCTGGGTTTTCAAAGCCGAAGGGGGGGGAGGGGTGGTTGCTCCTTAGTGGCTGCCCAGAACCTCATCTGGCTAAATAAACACTTCCAATAAGTAAGACCCAAAGTAAAACCTCACCTCAAAGTGTTTATACATTTTTAAGAGTCAGAGGACATCACAACACATGCGAACCAGTGCCTCATTAACAAAAGGTGTGGGCCTTCCTACAAATCTCCTCTAATCAAACTCACCTTGATGCGCAGGCCCATTAATGGCTGGGGAAGATCTTTAATCTCATTAGCATTACATTTAGTCTAAAGTCATTGGGTACGCCAAATGAAAAATCCTTAACAGTATTTCACCAACAGTCATCATATGGCGAAGCAATATATAAAGAAGGAACCAGCCATCTCTACCAGCTGCTAAGCCAAGTCCACTAAGAGAGCAGACAACACAGACTAGCTGAAGTAGCCAGGCAACCTGAGGAAGAGACATGAGACACAAGCTGGACAAGCCATCTCATTGCCTACTATTTCCTGTCAGGTTGATAGAAACAGCCAGAATTCTGAACTTAAGTACCCTCTGAACCCAAGAACCTTTGGAATATCAGTATTTCTAATTTGGGGGCCACAGCCTTCATCTTAGGAAGCAGTCCCTGTGGTACTACTGTTGCTATTGTTGTTCAGCCATTTTTGTTGTGTATCACTCTTCATTAAAACCCCATCTGGGGTTTTCTTGGCAAAGACCATGGTTTGCCATTTTCATCTCCAGCTACTTTTACAGATGAGGAAACTGTTGTTAAGTGATTTTCCCAGGGTCACAGAGCTAGTGTCTGAGTCCACGTTTGAAGTCAGGTCTTCCTGATTCCAGGTCCAGCATTCTATCTACTGTACCATCTACCGCACCTGTGCTGATGCAGCATGGTAACTACTGCAGGTGCTATGGCAGAGGGACTCAAGGCCACATATGGCCTTCTAGGTCCTTGGGTGCAGCCTTCTAAGTTTTAAGTTTTATAGAACAGATCCTTTTATTTAGGAGATTTGTTTCAGTGAAGTTTAGATTCAGTCAAAGGGCTGCACGGGAGGACCTAGAGAGTCACATATGGCCTTGAGACTGCAGGCTCCCCATCCCAGTTGTGGCTACAGCTACAAAAGACCCAAAAAAAAGTTCCTGTTGCCAAAATCCTTGGTACTGTCAAATGGTTCAATATCAGAAACTGATACCATTCTATTAGCAGAAATAACATTAAGGAAGAGGTATTACCATTGCTTTGCTGCTGCACCATAAGGACCATGAAACTTTTCCATCCTTGTAGCTGAAACCTTCCATATGAGTTTTCTCCTCATTAGAATGAGAACTCCTTGAAATTAAGGACTATCTTACTTTTCTATTTGTATTCCTGGGACTTAGAACATTGCCTTAAATTAATAAATAAAGTGCATAGCAAGTGTTTTATTCACTTATTCATTCTAATAGAAGTTCTAACCAGTTTCCAGATTTCACTCTTCTCCATATCCACATCATCTCCATCATTTATCATTTTCCTTTTCTTTCATGTTAGCCAATCTGACAGGTATGAGGTGATACCTCAGAGTTGTTTTAATTTGTATTTCTCTAGCATTTTTTATATGACTATTGATAGTTTGATTTCTTCTGAAAGCCACCTGTAAACTACTTTCAAAATAAGATTTACTCTACTCAACAGTAAGATCTCTTTAAAGACTGATTCTAAATTTTAAATTTTTATGATCTGTATACACATAAGTTTTAAATGATTTCAGTTATTCATTTATCTTAAATTACTACCACAGAAAGCTTATTTTAATTGTATTAACAGGTCTAATCATTTCCATTTTATTTGTCACAATGATGGGAAATCTAGACAAGGAAACCATAAGGAAATCAGTGTGGTAAATTTAACATTATTTTTAAATAGGTTTCATAGAGTTTATCATCTTCACAAAGACTGAACTAAAAGCTACAATTTCACCTAGCTGCCCCATAGAATGAGGTAGTCAGGAAGAAACTTGATACTTTTTCATTGAAAAAAAAGTAAAAGTTTTTGAAAAAATAAGTGATTATCCTAAACAATTATGATAAAAGAAATAAAATGTAAAGTTTTTAGAGTAAATAATAAATTTTAATGACATGTTTGTGAGTAAAAGTAAGCCCCCAACTTTATAAGCACTTAAATAAATTTTAAACTTAGAAAACAAAAAACTGAGGAAATCCAAATGGTTAAGAATTCTGTAGGGATGCAACACTTGAAGATGCCACTGGGTGACAGCCTTGTCACACAAATAAAAATAAGTACTGTCTCTTACACCATTTTGAAACTAAAACCTTTGAGTCTTCAAAAATCTGGCTTTCATGGCTTCAAAATATTTTCATGAGTGTTTTTGTGTGTGTGTGTGTGTATAGGTGCATGTGAGAGAGAGAGAGAAACAAACAGACAGACACAATGACACAATCAGAGAGAAAGACAGAGAGAGAGAGAGAGAGAAAAGAGAAGAAACAGAAGAGACAGGAACAAAGAAGGGGGAAGAGAAGAGAGAAAAGAAAAGACTGGGCTATAATATTACAAACTATTTTGGAGACTAATATAAAGGCCTCAAAAACATATATAATATAGGTTTCTAAACTTAAACAGAAAAACTGAAATATACAAATACAGATTAGTTTCTATTAGTATAGCTCTACTTTTGCAATTAGAAAATTTAAATATTAAAGGACAAAAAATATTACAAAAGTAATTCTACTTTAATCTACATGCTTTCATTGAGCATTTCCACTGTTTTATCATCAGATATTATTCTATCAAAACAAATAAAAATATGTGGATTATAAACAAATAACCTTACTAGAAGATGGATTTCAAAATTACAAATCTCAAATTTAGAACTTTTATGATCTCAAAAAGTAATATATTAAAAAAGCTTCCCTGAGCTAATGAAAAAGTTATTAACAAAATGTAAACATACTGAAAACACAAAACAATTTCATAAACTGTAACTACTGTGAGCAAATAATATTTATTAGACATCTATTAGGTACTAGAAAAAAATCTGTGAGTTCAATAATACATGTTATATATCATAGTATGAATAGGTGATTATCATTAACTTTTTTCTGAAAATTAAGTATTTAATATGAACGTCTATTCTATATTTCGATTTTGTTGTTGTGCTAACTTTTTCAAAATCTCAACTTCTTTATACTGTCAATACAGACTTGTTGCTGGGATTCTGTTTATTTCTGTTTTTAAAGTTTCATGTTTCTCCATAGCAAAGGTGTTTTAACAATATGTTGTAACAGTGTTACACAATTCATCAGTGGTTTCAGACATTAGACCATTCACCAAATCTCCAAGCTCTCTTGATCCTCACTATGGTATTGTAACATCACTTTTCTCTAAATTAATACCATTAACAAAGGCATTCTTCCAAGGAATAAGCTTGTTTAGATTGCATAGTTCAATTAATGAGTAGAATTCTATGAATATTGAATATTATGAAACTGAATATGAATAGAATATCACACCTAAAGTCTGAAAAAAGTATTCTCATGAATGGCGTAACAAAATATTCTGTGACTTTTAAAAAAGTTTCCCAATTTAGCACAATTTACAAATACTGTGGAAGAGAATCCCCCTCAAATTAAATAATAATATTGATATTAAATATTAGAAATCTTTTCTGGGCCTTCAAAGAAAGAACAGAATGAAGCATTAGCCAACAAGATACATTTTGTTCAAAAAGTTCTTTACTAAGAAATGAATGACTAAACATAAGACACAGATTTCCTAATTTCATTTCTTTCAAACATTTCAAGAAGAAAATGTTAGAAAGCTGGGTATAATTTGCAATTCAAAGTTTTATTTGTCAAAGTGAACTTGTAATTTAATTTTCTCAGTCAAGGAGAAAATGGAAAAAAAGGTTAAGTTAAAACGACAAGTAATGCCTTTAAAAAAAGACTAATAATCAATATTACAAACTGTTTCTTTTTTAAGCACAAACTTAAGTCCCTTTTAAATCTTAGTCAAGGCTTTTTTTTGCTTTTCATTTTTTTTACATTTTTTTCATTTTATTTACTTTTAATGTTCTACAATCACTACCATAAAACTTAGATTTTCCCCCCTCCCTCCCCAAGAAGACATAGAATTCTATACAGGGTCTACACATATATTCCTACTGAATACATTTTCACTATAGTCATGCTGTGTAGAAGAACTAAAATAAATGGTAGAAATCACATAATAAACCAAAACATAATACACACACACACACACACACACACACACACACGATCTGCTACATTCTGCGATTGAATCCCATAGTTCTTTCTCTGAATGTGGAAGGCATTTTGCCTTAGAAGACCTTTGGGAATCTTTTTTTTTAATGTCCTTGCATTGCTATGAAGATCCAAGTCTACCAGAAAAAACTCTCGCACTGTGGTCGTTGCTGTGCACAAAGTTCTCCTGGTTCTGCTCCTTTCGCTCAGCATCAGGTCATATATAAGTCCTTCCAGGCCTCTCTGAAGTCTTCTTGTTCATCACTTCTTATGGCTCAATAGCATTCCATTACATTCATATACCATAATTTATTCAGCCATTCCCCAGTTGATGAGCATCCCCTTGATTTCCAGTTTTTGGCAACTACAAAGAGTGCTGCTATAAATATTTTTGTAAATGTGGGACCCCTTCCCATTTTTATGATCTCTTGGGGATACAGTCCCAGAAGTGATATTGCTGGGTCAAAGGGTATGCACATTTTTGTAGCCCTGTGGGCATAGTTCCAAATTGCTCTCCAGAATGGTTGGCTGAGCTCACAGCTCCACCAACAATGAATTAGTGTTCCAACTCTCCCACATCCTCTCCAACATTTATCATGTTCCTGTTCTGTCATGTTTGCCAATCTAATAGGTATGATGTGGTACCTCAAAGTTGTTTTGATATGCATCTCTCTAATCAAAAGCAATTTAGAGCATTTTTTCATATGATTATGGATATCTTTAATTTCTTCCTCTGAAAATTTCCTGTTCATATCCTTTGACCATTTATCAATTGGGGAATGACTTGTATTATTGTACATTTGACTCAATTCTCTATATATTCTAGAAATGAGGCCTTTATCCCTGAGATTAGCTGTAAAATTCTTTCCCAATATACTACATCCCTCCAAATTTGGGTTGCATTGGGTTTGGTTGTGCAAAAACTTTTCAGTTTAATGTAATCAAAATTATCCATCTTATACTTCATAATGCTTTCTATCTCTTCTTTAGTCAAAAATTCTTCCCTTCTCCATAAATCTGATAAATACACTATTCCTTGCTCCTCCAGTTTGTCCATGGTATCAATCTTTATACCTAGATCGTGTATGGTCTCAGGCATGAGTCTGTGCCTAGTTTCTGCCACACTGTTATCCAATTTTCCCAGCAATTTTTGTCGAACAGTGAGTTCTTATCCCAGAAGCTGGGGACCTTGGGTTTATCAAACAGGAGATTGCTATATTCATTGCCTATATGTCTTGAGTACCTAACCTATTCCACTTGTCTACCCTTCTGTTTCTTAGCCAGTACCAGTCAAGACTTTTCTTACAATTAAAATGTTTTCAGAAAGACATGTCTAAAATTGAAATCTCGTTCATCAATTTTCCTCCAGAATTTATAAGTGTGGTAAGATGGGTTGATTACTATGATCATTTCTTTAAAGTGAGTTGATCATTAATATGTACAATGGTTACTACCTTTCCAAACAATCTGCATTTTCTCTCTTCCTTCACCTAAAAACAGCTACTCAAAAGAATCTTAATTATTCTCCCTGAAGCTTCTAAAGGTTAAATTCAGATGAGTGGGAAATGATGAGATGTTTTTATTAAGTAACGAAATGGTTGCTAACATTTCATTCACTCACGTATGGCACATATATAAACCACATGCCTCATGCAATATTCATATCTTCATCAATCTAATTCATAAGAGAATTCTCTCTATATATGCTCTTAATTAAAAGGGGGTAGTGAAGCATTTCTCAAGATACTCCACATATAAAAAATTATGGACTATTACAGATTAATAAAACTTTAACATTTTATGGGGAGAAAACCTTTTATCATTTTTCCAATTACACCAAAGAAATAAATTTCAAAAGCAACAAATGTACATAAATAATCTTTAATCATATACTTTTTTGTATAATAATTCTGTTAAGAAATAAGTTATATGTATTCCTAACTGAATGTTCTCCTGTGGCAGTAGGACTGCCCCAAATATAAAGTCCAATAACATTCAAGCAAGATTGGTGAAAGAAAGGAAAAAGATGTTAAGCATGCCTACATAAAAATTTATTATGTTCCCCAAACTGCATTCTGTAGATGAATAAAAAATAAGTTTCTGTGAGTTATACTAAATTAATTTAGAAAAATCTGACACTAATTTTGACCAAATGAATTTATGTCTATAAAAAATTTTTAAAAACAGCAAAAACATCTTGGTTTAGTCATTCATTGGCACCTATCCTGTGCTGGCAAAATGGAGGAGAGAAAAAAAATGAGAAGGAAAACATGAAAAAAAATTATTAAAATATGATGGAGGTCTTCAAAAGACTTACAGTAATACTACATATACATAATGAAAATCTACCTCCCCCAAAAAACAGAATTAAAAGTCTGTATGATAGGTAATGGTTAGAGATACTATTTATATGTAGAGTAGCCTATATCAGAAAGTGTGAGGGTAGGATGATAGATGCAAAGAAAACTAAAGGAACCTAAAAACTGAAGTAACAGAATATGAGAACTTTTTTGCCAAAGATAAAATAGTTGAAGGGGAAAGAACTGCTTATTCGCCATCAAAGATGCAGATCTACACATTACCTAAGAGATCACCCAGTAAGTGTCAGAGGAATAAGAAACACCTAATTGTGGCTGATTGCTCATGTTTCTACACCTCTCTGCAGCTAGGTCGCACAGTGGATAGAATAAAAGAGTGCCAGGCCTGGAGTCAGGAAACACTTCCATATTTTCTCATATCTCCAACTATCTACTAAATATCTCACAGTGGTTATTCTGTAGACATTTTAAGTTCAACATGTCTTACAGAGTCCCTGGAACAATGAAAGGTTAAGTAAAAGAGCTAGCTAATATGTATTAGGAGGCTCACCAAGTCTTTTGACCCAAGTGGCTCTCCTTTCCATTACCCCAAGTTCTGAGTTACACAGCAGTTTTCTTAAATGGTAATTTTTCTTACATAGTAGCAACAATGACCTTAGAAGGGAAATGAGGCCACAGACTGAAAATAAGGGATAGGTTTAAGAGAACTGAGTCAAATAAACAAATTTTAGAATTCTTAATCCTGGAAGTCGAGTATCTGTGGGTAAGAATAAGAGAATGAGTATCCGTGGGTTTAAATGAGGTGGAATAAAGAACTAGGTGAGATTGAAAAACTGGGAACCTAGGGTTTTTCAGGAAACATGGTTCTCTCAATGGTGAAGACCCTTTGGAGAAGGGAGCCTGGGGGAAGAAGGAAAAAGCATCTGTCAAGTGCCAGGCACTATTAAACACTTTAGATATAAAATTTCATTTTATCACATTCGTTGCTAATAACAATTCTATGAGGTAAGTACTATTATTATCTCCATTTTACAGTTGAGGAAATTGAGGCATACAAAAGTTAAGTAATTTGCTCAGAGCCATACAACTAAGAAGTGTCTGAGACTGAATTTGAACTCAGGACTTGACTTCAGTTCCAGTGCTCTATCCACTCTATCTGTCACACAGCTGCTTCTAAGTATAAAGCATAAAGGCAAGAAGCTAGGGTTAAATAGGAATACTGTGAGTCAGGTACTGAACAGTGTCAAATGTAACTGATGGCTTGAAAAAGATTAGGAGTGAGAAAAGACCATCAGATTTGGCAGAGAGCAATTTCAGAGAGTAGAAAAGTTTTTAAAAGCCAGATTGCAAAAGATTGAGGGGAGTAAGGGAGTGAACAGGAAGACAGCAAGTGGAGCAGTGAGTGCAGTCAAGAAGTTTCCAATGAGTCTGACTTTCCAGAACTGAATGACGTTTCTGCAGAGTGACCTTCAAAGGAGGATAGGAGTGCCAACTTTCTTAGAAAAATCTCCACATTAACATGCTTTTGGAGGATATATTACATAAAATGAGAGGGAAGTGTGACCATTCTGTAAAAATTAATTCATCTTTTAGTCAATGAAAGTCTGAAATAGTCTCAAGATCTTGATAATAAATTTCATATACATATATATATATATACAATTCTAACCTTCAAGTCATGCCTTGCAAAGTATGCAAAAAGTGTTAAAAGCTGTATTGCTTATTTTCCAACTATTTCCTTTCATATTTTGCACAGATCAATAAATCTGAGCTACATAAAGACAACTTTTCTATAATTTCTAGTGGCAATGAGCTAATCCTGAATTGCCTTCACAAACCCTACCATATCTACAAGCAAATCCACATTACACAGCCATTTCTTCAGTGCATTTGTGGACATATTATTGGTTTAATTTCCATAGATATTGCTGTAATTGATTATTATTGTTGTTGTTATTTGTTGGATAAATGACTAGATGATGGCTTTCCCTAAATGTTTGCTTAAATGTTCAGTGCTTCATAAACATTATATGAGAGTATGATATCTCTAATTTCCAGAGTCCTCCTACAATTGTTCTTATGACTTGAAGTCATACTGGAAATCAGGTCCTAGAGATTAAGCTACACCTAATTTATAAATTAGATCTAGGATATCCCTAATATTTACTTCTGTATGCTTCAAGAGATACTTGGGGAATGAGACTCTTATTATTTTCCTAAGAAAAGACAAAAGGGAAGAATTAATTCGGTTTTTCTGCTATTTTGCAGCATGATCATCATGACTGTCTAGCTAACTTCCTATTTTTAGTACCTTGTATTTTTTTCTTTATAGTATCTTATATATCTCAAAAATGAATCCCTTAAAGACTTAATTTTTTATGAGAAGAAATGCACCATTCTATAAAAGCAATTTAAAGGGTAATTTAATTCATGACCATTTGTGATCACTAACTTACACTTTAATTAAACACTGGATTCATAGTATTATCAGTAATTTTAGTTCATTCCAATTCAATATTTTTACTACATCCATTTAATAAGGACAATCCAAATTATGCTATAGGAAAAACAAATATGAGTAATTAGTACTCAAAAAAACTAATCTGGTTTTTAAGCATTTTTAAATGTAAATTAAAGTCTGAAAAAACAAGATAACCAAAACAGACTAATTACTGAAGCCGAGTTCCAATAAACAGAAGGAGAAATAAAAACTCAAAAGCACACAGAAACCTAGAAAAACACATTCAGATTCTCAATTCTGTAGTAATACATTCACATCAAATTCAAATATCCTTCAGTCAGTTATATTTTTATATATTTATATAGAATATCATAATATACATTATATAATATACTTATATATTTTATATACATTTATATAACATATTATATAATTTTACATATTTATATAAATTTATATTTTATATATTTTGATTTACCTCAATAGTTTAAATCCTACAATAACTGAAATATAGTTAATTTTAAAATTTTAAGAACTTAATAGGAAAAACCATACTTAAAATAATAGTAACAATTTAGGAGATAATAATGATGAGCTAAATTAAGAATTATATCTATACTTCTCCTAATGCCCATTGAAGAGATACATCTCTAACCAAAGCCAAGAAAGTTCTATAATATTAAATATTTGTTTGCTTCTTTTTTCTTTAAAAGAAAGCTTTTCAAAAACAATGAAATCAAATACTACACTGTAATTTTTTTGGCTAAGAAAGCTAAGTTTGCAAGTAGAGGGAAATAACTACTTTCTTTATAAATTTCCAGTTTTTCAACTTACTCCTTTTTATTCAGATTTAATTTGTTTAGAATTAAAAGAAAAATGGTTTCAGTGGTTGATCATCCCATCTGAATTATGGAAGTATAGCCAAATGCATAACATGCTAACAACATCGTCTTACATAATGTTTCCCTAAATAACATATACTACTATTTACCAGATGTTACAAAAAGTTAGGAACAGCTTAAAGGCAAAACAATTTCTAGAACCAATCAAAAATAATAGTAAAATGTCAGAACAAACAAGGGTAAAGAGATGTTGTAATAGAGGTAGAAAGAATAAAGTCCGGACGCAAGAAGAATAAAAGATGAGTGTCATGTCTTTATAACTCAATCAACAAAAAATATTAAGTGCCTACCATGTACCACACATTGTGCATCACTTCTCTATTACTGTCAAGGGGACCACTATTCTTCCAAATACCTAGTTTTACAACCTTATTGTCATCCTCAACTCCTCTCATTCACCCTACATTTCCAAACAGCTGTCTAATCTTGCCATTTCTATCTCCACAATATCTTATGTATACCCTTTCTCTCTTCTCACACAGCCAGACACATTCAAGATCTTGTCACCTCTCAGGCTCCAGAGGAGAGAGTGAGACTGGTAACTTTGCACAGCCCTTCCTCACTTAAATTCAATTAACTTGCATTTCATGGCATCAACTTCCCGATGTCATCGTCCTCTTCAAGAACAAAGGACAAACAACAACCTCTCACTTGGTCTATTGCAACTGATCTCTTTTCTCAAGTGTCTCTCCCCTCTCCAATCCATTCTCCACACAACTGCCAACTGTGTAACCACTGTGTAACCACTCCTCTGTGTAACCACTCCTCTTTCCATGCCCCACAAACTCTGGAGTCTCCCTTTTTTATCAAGGGTCAAATATAAACTCCTCTAGGAGGAGTAAATCATACATCCTAAGTACACAATTTAGGCATGCAAACCTCTTCACAACCTGGCCACTTCCTACGTTTAGAATCTAGTTACAAATACTCTCCTATGTTCTCTACAATCTAACTGTACAGACCAATTTCTTATTTGTCAGCCACAATGCTCTATCACTAGCCTCCTGCTTTTTGTACTGGCTATTCCACATGCCTAGAACCTATCTCCTCAGCTCTACCTCCTGGAAATCCTTAAATTCCTTCAAGGCCACCCTGATCCACCTCCATCACCCAAAACCAGCAAGCCTTGCCCCCTCTACCCCAGCTACTACTGCCTTCCTTTTCAAGGTTATCCTTGTATGTTTTGTTTTGTTTTAATTTTTATTTTCAGTTCCAAATTCTCTTCTTCCTTCCATTCCCTCCCCTTGCCTTTGAAAAGGCAAGAAATACAATACCAATTATACTTATGAATGTGTATATATTAATATATAATGTTTAATGAAGTCACACAAAATATATTTCCACATCAGCCATGTTAAAGAGAGAGAGAAAAAAAGAAAGCAAGGGAGAGAATGCTTCAATCCACACCCAGACTTCATCAGTTCTCTATTTGGACGTAGATAGAATTTTTTCATTTCAAATCCTTTGGCACTGTTATTGATCATAGCTGGTAAGCTTTCATTACTGTTACAATGTTGCTGTTACTACATACTATGTTTTGCTGGTTTTGCTTAATTCATTTTGTATCAGTTCATAAGTTCAGGTTTTTCTGAAACCATCTTCTTCCATCATTTCTTACAGCACAACAGCATTCCATTAAAATCGTACACCATAAGTTCACAATTTAGAGATAACAGGTGATACTATGAGCAAATTAGGAGAGCAGGGAATCATTTACCTGTCAGATCTATGGAGAAGGGAAGAACTTATGCCCAAAGAAGAAACAGAGAACATTATAAAATGCAAAATGGATAATTTTGATTACATTAAATTAAAAAGGTTTTGCACAAAGTCAATGCAACCAAGATTAGAAGGGAAGCAGAAAACTGGGAAACAATTTTTACAGCCGGTGTCTTTGATAAAGGCGTCATTTCTAAAATATAGAGAGAACTCAGTCAAATTTACAAGAATACAAGTCACTCCCCAATTGATAAATATAAAGGATATGAACAGGCAGTTTTCAGAGGAAGAATTAAAGCTATCTATAGTCATATAAAATAATGCTCTAAATCACATTGATGAGAGAAATGAAAATCTAAACAACTGCAAAGCACCACATCACACCTATCAGATTGGCTAACATGACAAAACTGTAAAATAATAAATGGTGATGTGGGAAAATTGGAACACGAATGCATTGTTAGTGGAGTTGTGAACTGATCCAACCACTGTGGAGAGCAATTTGGAATTGTGCTCAAAGGCCTATAAAACTGTATGTAATGCATGTCCCAAAGGGATCATAAAAATGAAAAAGGACCCACAAGTACAAAAATATTCATAGAAGCTCTTTTTGTGGTGGTAAAGAATTGGAAACCTTTAAAAGGGATGCCCATCTACTGGGAAATGGCTGAACAAGTTGTGGTATATGAATGTAATGAAATACTATTGTGTTATAAAAAATGATGAACAGACAGATTTCAGAAAAACCTGGAGAGGCTTAGATGAATTGACGCTTAGTGAAGTGAACAGAACCAGGAGAACATTATACACAGGAACAGTTCTTCTCAGCAATGCAATGATCTGAGACAATTCCAAAACACTCATGATGTAAAATGTTCTCTATATCCACAGAAAGAACTATGGAGTCTGAATGCTGATGGAAACATACTACTTTCTCTCTCTCTTGCTTTGTTTTTTCTTTCTCATGGTTTTCCCCTTTGTTCTGATTCTTCTTTCACAGCATGACAAATGTGTAAATTTGATTGTACATGTATAGCCTATATCAGACCGCATGCCATTTTGGGGAGGGGGAAGGGGAAAGAGGTAGAAAATTTAGAATTCAAAATCTTATAAAATGAGTGCTGAAAACTAAAAATAAATAAAATTTTTGGAGTCATACACCAAATTTTTCAAGCCATTTCCCAATTGATGGCCATTCCCTTCGTTTTCAGTTCTTTTACAGTTTTTCACGTGTTTTACACATATCTATTTATGCAAGTGTTGTCTCCTCCATTAGGATCTAAATGCTTTAAAGGCAAAGACAATTTTGCTTTTGACTTTGTATCATAGAGGGTCCTTAATGAACATTTATTGACTGAATTATCATCGTCATAATGAAAAAGGAGAATGACAGATAATTTCAGACAATGTTCCCTCTAAGCTACAAGGAGGCGTGGCCATGCAGTGCCTGAGATGCTCCCTCACACGCTGAATTGTTGTTGCACAGCTGAAATTTTCTTTTAAAAACACAGCTAATTCTTTCACTATTTAAAAGGTTGTTTTTTGATTTCCTTTATTGAAGCTCTATGTATTCTGATTTATCAACTGGCAGTGGATTGGTCCAGTTAGGTCACGTGATCTTGCCTGGCTATTTCATTCCTCATAAAAGAAATAGACAGCCCTCCTATTTTCAGAAGTATGGGAAAGCAATGATTGGCTGAAGCAACTGCTTTACTATAATCAGCAGCAGCAGAGACCTGAAATTATGTGAAATAGATTCAGAGCTCCTTACTATGATGACCTCACCATCAAGAAAGAAAACAACAACAACAGCAATGTGAATAGGGACTACTTCGTTGTTGCTCAGTTGTTTTTCAGTAGTGTCCAACTCTTTTGACCACATTTGGGGTTTTCTTGGCAAAGATATTTGAGTGGTTGCCATTTCCTTCTCTAAATCATCTTACAGATGAGAAAACTGAGGCAAACAGGGTTAAGCGAGCTAGCTAGTATCTGAGACCACATTTGAACTCAAGTCTTTCTGATGCTAGGCCATGTGCTCTATCTACTATATCACCTAGCTGTCCTAAACAGTGGCTAACAATGTGGCTATTCTGATAAAATTGTACTAAATTTTAGTATTTCATTTAATAATTAAAACCAAACTAAAGTAGACTTTCAATTTTCATTGAAAATATTCATATTTCATATATTAACAAAGTTGATACATTTTATAAAATTTTCTGCTCAGAGCAGTCTGAGCAGCTATAAAAAAAGAGAATGCTGTCCTCAGAATACATTACAAACAAGTTGGGAACATACAGAAATACTTTTGAAACATATCATTTTACCAAGAGAAAACAATAGTAAAGAAAAATAGTAAAAAAACAATAATGAATGTTGACCACAGACATATCTGTCAAACATAAACCAAAATCATTTGTCTCAGGACAGAGTCTGAAATGGCTAAGATACAAGAATGGATTCAAAAGGCTCTCCATGGGCAAGATCCATGTGAACTCAGGCATCAATGTATCAACAAAAAAGATGTTTACAGAAACTTAAGGTTTTATGAAAGTGAGTCAAAATATAATCTTTGCCACCAAGAATTACTGAAAGTTTATCCTTAATAAAGACTTGCTGCTCAAGAACATTTTTCAAGGAAACGAAAGAAGCTCTGGCACTTATTATAGGTCTGCAGAAAAGTAGTAATTAACAAATACCTTGAAAGCAAAGTCATGGGCCCAGAATTATACACAAGAAGTTCATAAACTAACAGACAATAAATCCCTATACCTCAAGATACTTTTGAGAATTCAACAAACAAAGTGAATGGGAATCAAAGGTGAAACTACTGCCCATAAAAAATGCCCAGGTATAATACTGTTCCACCAAAATTTAAGAAGAGCCACTCATAATCTCTAACCTTTGTGGAGTAAAGAACTGGTCTCCAAAAAAGACCTACCTACTGGGGGAAAACAAAACCATACAGGAACAAGACAAGACACGTTTCTGCCATTTTCCTGTAAGAAGGCTATTGGATTTATCCTGTGTATGCTTTCAGTGAGCCTACAGAAGATAAGCTTAGATTCCAAAATTTTATTGAAGTGCAAAAAGTAGTCACTCTATCCAACTGTGTAATCCTCTACAGAACATTAGTTACAAAGAATAGTAACTGTATAGAGACATATCTCTGGACCACTTCTATCTTAATTCCATCAAAAAAAGATGAGAACAAAAGGTAAAACAATAATAAATAGTCATATTGAGATAGTATTTTAAGATTTGCAAAGTACCTTCCTAACAAAATCCCCATAAGATATGAAGAAAAGATGCCTGCAATGCCACAGACCACAGGTGTCAAACTTGTGGCTGAAACAAGCGGTTCCCAAAACTCCCCTGTGCAGACTGAAACAGATTAAAATGTAATTAGAAAATGTTTAACAAAACAAAAATACAATACAACACAGATAGTGTTAATTTATGGTTTTCTAAGTCAATGTGGGACCTACAAGGATCTGTTTCTATTTAAGCTCCACATGAACACAATTGCCATAGATCAAGCTATACTTTTCATAACTCTCTAACCCATGCATCTATGATATAATTCCTACCTGGTCTGAACTGTAAAAAGTACTATTGTGCTTTTATTGGCCATTTGGATTCATTCCATCCTTCCACTCAGCCATCACTAAGACCTGTATGGGTTCCTATCAATTTCATACCAAGGTACAGTCTAGGAAAAAAAAAAACTGTGGCAGGTTTATATATTCTTGGAGTAGCTATGGAGAGGAAAGGCAGACCAGGTACAAAACTAAAAGTTAAGCTAATAAAATCAATCAGTAAGGAACATCACTTCCAAATAAATAATTTCAAATTAACTGACCCTTCACTAGGGAAGTCTTAGAGGAAATGAAGTGGCATATCAGGGGAAAAACAGATATGAAAAATCATCTACCTAACCCCAAATGAACCAGTCAGAGGACAAGCTTATGAAAGTTCCAGAACAGAAAGATAGGGGTGAAAATGAATAACTATGCTGGGAAAATGAGGATCTAAAAAGATTTCAATAGGCTAGTCCACCTATTAAACTACATATACCCTTTAACTCAGCAATAATGATAATTAGGACTAAACCTCAAAGAGTTCAAGGAAAGAGGAAAGGAATCAATACATTAGACAGATAGACAGACAGACAGACAGACAGAACGTGATAGAACACTATTGTGCTTTAAGAAATGCTGAAGGGGATGATTTCAGAGAAACCTGGGAAGACGTG
The DNA here is from genome assembly GCF_028372415.1 of Notamacropus eugenii. Classification (NCBI taxonomy): domain Eukaryota; kingdom Metazoa; phylum Chordata; class Mammalia; order Diprotodontia; family Macropodidae; genus Notamacropus; species Notamacropus eugenii. The sequence goes on from NC_092877.1 coordinate 281,360,335, forward strand.
TATGAACTGATGCAAAGTGAAGCAAGCACAACCAGGAAAACAATTTATTCAATAATAACATTATTGTAAAGACAAACAACTTTGAAAGACTTGGGAATTCTAAGCAATGCAATGACTAACCAAAATTCCAGAGGTCTAGAGATGAAATATGCTCTGTCCCCTCCAATAGAGAGGTGATAAACTCAATGTGCAGAATGAGTCATATTTGGGAGGGGGAAGAGAAGGAGAACATGGTCAATGTGGCAATTTGTTTTGCCTGACTATATATGTAATAGATTTTCTTTTTCCTGTTTACTTGGGGGAAGAAGGGGGAATTAGAATATGAACCCGAAAAAAAACACTTGTTGAGTGTCTGATGATTTCCAGAGTTTCTTCCAACTCTCTCAAATATTAAAATGGATCTGTGATCTCATCAGTTTGGAAGTTCCCTCCAACAAAGTTGCTTACATCCCATCCATGTGGGTCTATCCCTATTAACTCCTGTCCATGTTCTCCCAAAAGTACAGAACAAATGGGGCAGTCCACACAACATGCTGAAAGTCTTCTTCAATTTCTCCCAAAATCATCAGGATACCATGGAGCACCATGACTGTCTACCTGTGTCACCTCTTGCTCTTACTATGTAATCAGCCCACCTTTTCTTCCTCTCACAAAATCCCTTCATAGTCTCCTTTTTTTCCTTCCAACTCTAAGACTCCATAATACTAACAACTTATTTCAAAAAATGTATGACTTCATTATCATGGAAGTCTCCCCTCCAATGATACAGAGAGACCACAATCCCTTCACACCTTAACAAAAAAAAGTTCATCATTTAGAGATCACTCTTCTAATGGGGAATCTCTCCAAACTTGATTAGGTTAGTCTTGGAATGTTAGCACATTCCTAAGTCAGAATTTGAGTCTTTCTAGATTGGTAGGATCTATCAAATATTGTACTTCACTGGCATGGCCTGAATGAACTCAAGGCCACTTCCATTCCACAATAAGGAAAACCTAAATGGATAACCTATACAACATTTAAAGTAATCAGTATTCCACATTTAGATTTTATAAAAAAAAAAAAAAAAATCCATGTCCCTCAACCAACATTGTCCCTCTACCCAAAATCACTTTGGAGACACAACACCACTGATTTGGTGTTGGTACTGATTTAACTGTCCTTATGAGAAATAATGCCAGACTTAGAATCAAGAAGAAGACATAGGTCCAAATCCTACCTCCAACACTTACTAGCTGTGACCACGCATTCATCAATTAACTTCTGTTTCCTCGTTTGCAAAATGGGCATAATAATACATTTAATTCTCCAGGATGTTTTGAGGACCAAATGAAATAATATTATGTAAAATGCTTTGCAAACTTAAAAGTAATAAGTAAATGACAGTTATTATAGTTATTAAAAGTTGAAATGTACATGAATGAAAGATGGCACTGGAATGCTTCCCTGATTCAGTATAATAAATAGTATCCTGCTATCCTGAAAACCACTACCACTTATCTTCAATAAGGCTTAATTTATAAGGAAACATGTTCAAAAGAAAAACAGTATGATTCAACAAGTACTAAATTTTCTAAAATATAATTACATCATTTAAGAATGAAAGTATTAGTATAGCAAACTGAGGTTATATTTTAAATAAAAAATAAATTATAACTAAATTAACAGTTGATCCAATATAACAGATTAAGCTAAATATGGTTCTCTAAATATGAGTCTCTAAATTTATGTTTCCATCAAATGAATGTCTGCTATTGTTCATTTCACTTAAATAGTGTTAATATAACATATATTTGTTGCTATAAGTTTTCTATAGAATCAAACAGTTGGCCAGGTATGACATAAATGCTGAAGAGGAACCAATGGAGGATGTCTATCTCATCAGCCTCCAGATTTAATAGAAAAGTTCCACTAAAATCAATGGAGCATTTCCAAAACATCTCACAACTCTAAAACTGACAGAAATCTTCTCCCAAAATTAGTGAAGCACTCTTGTCAAATACTCAGGATTTACTAATCTGCAGATCAGTTCCATTCATTCCAATTGTTATGAGAAAGAATAATACAACTTTTAGGGTTGTTTTAGGAAGTCCTCTGATGAACATAAGCACAACATGGCCATTTGATATAATCTCAATTTTTCAATTAAGTGTAACTGACAAATATAAATACATTACAGGAATTTATTATTAAAGGAATTATTTATTATTAAAGGAATTTACCCATAAATTACTAATGGTTTTAGGCAGTCCTGGAAAATTTTTTGATCTCACAAGTGTTTTATGATTCCCTCCATATTCAAGACCAAGATTCAAAAGATATCTATCCAAATAATTTTATTTAATTTTTTAAAAATCATGAACCTTTCAGCTGAATCAAATGATGCTGAATAAAAGGATCTACACACCTGACTCACAAGTACTTTTCAATGTGTTGTGAGAAGGTCTTCTGTAGACATGTCAGTTTTCATAAACAATGCAATGACAGCTCAGATAATTCAATTCAACAAACTCATATTAAGCACCTACAACATATGTAGCAAATACTCAACACTGAGAAAAGAAAAAAAAACAGTTCCCTCATAGAGTTTACATTCTACTGGGGAATACAACATGTACACAAGTAAATATAAGGCATATATAAAATAACTGCAAAAGGAATAAAGTGCTAGTAACCAGGGAAGCCTTCAGTAAAGGTCTCATGCTCTAAGAGGTAGCACCTAAGCTATGCTTTGAAAGAAGCTGAGGATTTTGTAAAGTACAAGTTAATGTAACAGATTACCGATGATCCCTTTGCAAAGGCATGGAGGTGAGAGAGGGACCATTGCTTAAAGAAAATAGGTAGCAAGTCAGTTTGACTTTAACAGAGGTTTTGTGAATAGGGGAGACATGAAATAGGTCTGCAAAGCAAATAGTAGACAGATTGTGAAGGGCTTTAAACACCAAGCTAAGGAGTTTATATTTTACCCAAGGGGCAACAAAGAGATTAAAAAAATAATTTGGAGTGGGCTGACATGATCAATGTTCTAAGACCATCAAGTTTGGAGTCATGTGAAGGATAAAAATGGGCAGACTGATTAGGAGGCTACTGCAACAATCTGGGAGAAAGTAAATGGGATCTAACCAAGGAAGAGGCTACGTGAGGTGAGAGAAGGAGACAAATCTGAAAGAGAGAAAGTCAACAAGATTTAATGACTGGATATAGAGGTTAAAAATACAGTTAAGTTCAAAGGTACAGTTAAAGTCAAACGTAACTCCTGGATGACCAGGCTGGATGACTGGCAAGATGGTGGTGCCATCAACAGTAATGGTAAAATTTGCAGAAAGAGTTTTTAGGTTTTGTGGGGCTTTTGGAGGGGAGGGGGAGAGAATAAGTGAATTCTGTTTTGATATCCTAAATTTGAATTTCCTTCAAGACATCAAGTAGAGCTGTTCGACAGGAAATAAAATCACAATTCAGGAAAAATTAGAACTGAGTATGTAAATAAGGAAGTATTGTATATACTATGTATCTAATATGTATCTGTATATTAGATACTTATAATATATTTACCTATAAATGTTACATATAATATATAAATATGGAAGTATATAAATATGCACAGAAATAACTGAGCCCAAGAGATTTAATGAGATTACTAGGAGAGAGTATACAGTCAAAAGGAAAGTTCAAGACAGAGGTCTGGAGGATGACTAAATTTAGTGGATGAGTGGTAATCCAGCAGAGGATACTAAGGAGAAGCAAACAGTAGAAGCAGAATCAAGAGAGAACGGTGTCACAGAAGCCAAGGAAAGAGTAAAGGGGAGTTGTGAAACCTGCAGAAAGTTTGAGGACTGAGAAAAAGTCATTGGAATTTGAACAACCTTGGCAGGAAAAGTGTCTTTACAAAGGGAGAGTGGGAAGTGATATACATACATGTGTGTGTCTGTGTACATGCATACAAAGGTCTCCCAGTGCATCCTAGGTCATCTCCAGTCATCCTGAGGAATATCAGGTCACTGGATTCAGATGGCTCTGGAGAAGTGAGGCTGGTGACTTTGCACAGCCCTCTCTCACTCAAAACAAAGTCACATACAAGTCCTTCTGCCACTGAAGCCATATCCTCAGGCTAGCCTCCCTTCCCTTTCCTTTCCTTCCTTCCCCTCCCTACTTTTCTGTGCCTCATTAAAAGGGTTCTGCCCTGGCTACTTCTTAAACAGGCCTATTCAATAAATGGGTGTTACCTCATCCTAAGTGAGTACCTGTATAGACCTTGGCCTAAAGGGGCCAAGGTCTCCCAGTGCATCCTAGGCCATCTCCAATCATCCTGATGAATATCTGATCACTGGATTCAGATGGCTCTGGACAAGAAGTGAGGCACAGCCCTCCCTCACTCAAAACAAAGTCAAGTGCAAGTCATGTCATCATTTCTCTGATAGCATGGTCTTCAGCAATAAAGGACGAACACAACTTCACAATTTATAAAGTACCTTCCCTCACAACGACCCAGTAAAATAGGTATTGCAAGTATCATATCTCTCCATTTTACAGATAAGGAAATTAAGGCTCTGAAAGGTAAAGTGACTAATCTTAAGTTAGACACAAGTAAATATCAAAGCTAGGACACCTGACACATGAATGCTTAATGAATGTTTTGCTGACTGACAGACAAGTCAGCAATACTTTTTCCACTATACTACACTGTCTTTTCAAAAAGAGTACCCCTCATAAGTTCTTAATATTATTCTCAATTTACTATAGCTTCTCTTTGAGACACACAAGATTCACAGCGCATTCAGGCATATGATGAGATAATAATGATTTTTTCTCACACTGTTTTCCATTTCAGAAGCCACAGAACAATGGAGTGGAGGAGATTTCTAGCCCAGAGTGACCTGAAAGACGGGAAAGGTCTGTCCCACCAGACCTGGAGCAGAGACTTGGCCACGTGGCACCAGGAGGAGCAGAACCAAGCAGGCTTCAGGGACAGAATCTCCAGCAGCAGCGCAGATCCTTCAACCCACAGGCGCCAAAGGTCAGTGAAAGGGTCTTTTCAGCTGGCCAAGAAGGGAGCAGGGTATCCCCATAGCTTGGGCCTCCTCAGGGGGCAGAAGTACAGGCAGAATTGGACAGGGCTCTCAAGACAGGCAGGAGCCCATATCCATTGTTGAAGGTCTCATCTTAAACCTACTGAGGGAACTGAGACCTGTGTGGCTGCCCTGCCCCCTCCTGAGCAGCTGATCTTAATCTGACACTGAATAGCAGCCCTGCCCCTGCCTAAAGCCCCTGAGGGTTTGGAGCAGCTCATCTGAATGTCAGGCCCCAGTGCTGGTTTGGTGGAGCAGGAGGCCAGGAGGTTGTGGAGAGGAAACTGAGAAGTCAAGTAACTGGCTGAGAAAATGCCAAAAAAAGGGGAAAAAATAAGACCATAGAAGATTACTTTCTTGGGAAACAGGTGTCTCCCCCCATTCTTTTGGATGAGGAAGAACAAGGCATACTGTCAGAGGAAGTCGAGGCCTCTGCCTCCAGGGTCTCCAAAGGGAACTTACGCTGGGCTCAGGCAATGGAAGACCTTAAAAAACAAGTTAGCAGCTTACTAAAGGAGAACCAAAAAAATGCTGAGGAAAATAACAGCTTTAAAAAGAGGCTAACTCAATTGGAAAAAGAGGTCCAAAAAGCCAATGAGGAGAAGGAGGTTTTAAAAAACAGAATTAGCCAAATGGAGGAGAAGGTTCAAAAGCTCACTGAACAAAATAATTCATTGAAAGAGAGAACTGAGTTCAGGGAAATGAATGACTATGAGTTAAACCAAGCAGTTAGTAAACAAAACCAAAAATTTGAAAAAATAGAAGATTATGTGAAACATCTCATTGGAAAAACAACTGACCTGGAAAATAGATCCAGGAGAAACAATTTAAAAATTACCTTATCCAATGACACCACAGGTCTGAGTACAAGTTTTACAGAACAAATCCTTTTATTAAGGGAATTTGTTCTGTGAAGTTTGGATTCAATCAAAGGGCATCACCTGAGGACCTAGAAGGCCACACGTGGCCTTGAGGTCACAGGTTTCCCACCAAGGGAAATCTTACTACTATTAACTGGTTTCTCAAAATACTATCTCTACTCTAAACATTTATCCATAGTCTTCTGTCACAGCAGGAAAGCATTACCTCTAAGCACAAATAAAATAATTTTTTTATTATTTATTTTCCTGAGAGTCCTATAAAAAGTACAATCTCTCCCCTATTTAAAACCCAGAACTATAAGCACAGGACATGTGCAGAACCCAAAAAAGGTACTCTAACACAGTACAGGATGAGGTTCACGTGCTTTTGTCTTTCCAATAGTGAAGCACTGACTGTGCCAAGCTGAGGACTTATCTCATGAGGGCTTATATCTTTACAGAAATATTTTATTCTAACCTGTGGAACACATGTATGAGATATTTAGCCAATATTCTTTTCAAAACTGACAATCCAATGGAGATTATACCTACAACCCTTGGTTTTGTTAGTAGTCTGTTCCAAACCAAATAAATTAACTGATAATGATTAATAAATGGAAGTAAAACTAACTAGTAATCTAGTTATCATCACAAGGCACCTAAGTTTTATTAGCCCTTTCCCTTTACAAATATTGCTTCAGCAATCAATGAACTAGGTCAAAATACAATAAGAATTAACCAAACTCATATTATTACGATATTCCCTACTTATTCCTTAGACAAATCTATGTGAGTATTCAAGAAAAATCAACCAGTACTAGTAGTATTTTTTCATTTTCAGATAAACCAGGAATTTACAAACTGAAAAGGCACTAGTATAAAATTACAAATGAAAAGGCATGACTTTAATTCTATGGTATTGAAGATTAGGAATACTACATAAGAAATTTAGTGAACTAAGTCTGTCATGATTCTAGGTCAGAGTAATAACCTGCTGGCTAAAGACAGGTTTTGAGGTGCCTAAGAAAATCAATTCAAGCAGTCCTTCACTTCCTCAAAGAAAAAAAAAAAGGGTTTCGACAGAAGAAAAAGGTAGTTTGTGCCTTCCTTCTTGATAGCATATGAAAAATTGTACAACAGTGCAATAACTCTTTACAGAGAGCTCACCTTTCCTAATATCTAACATAAATCTTTCCTTTTCCTTTCAAAACTGCTGCATGGTAAAAAGCCCAATACCCCTCCTTCCCACTTCAAAAAAACATACTTGTCATGCCAGCATTTTCAAATGGGACCACTTTCTAGTCATTTGACAATACTTTTTTTTAAGAGTTGCAGTAAACAGAATAGTCAGTTCTATAAGCAAGAATTCTACATGTAATTGTATTAAAACTATATAATTTAATTATAAAAGTACTAAAAGCAAGTAATGAAAGCTTAATCAGCAACTGAGACATTCACTTTTTTAAACTGCAAAATGTTAACTTCAGATCAAAGTAGAAAACATTTATTTGGTAGACATACATTACACATACAGTTCTAGAAATTTTAGGATACAAACATATCACACATTTCTCAAATACATGCACAAACATACAAAGACAAACACACATAGGCAGGATGATACAGTGGTTAGAGTACTGGCTCTGGAGAAAGAGGATGTGAGTAAAAATGCCGCCTCTGATGTTTGCTATATGTATCACCTTAGCAAGTCACTTAACCTCCGTAGGTCTCAGTTTCCTCATCTGTAAAATGAGGATAATAATAGCACCTGCCTCCCAGGGTTGTTTTGAGGGTAAAATAAGAAAATAAAGTGCTTTGCTAACTTTAAAATTCTATATAATTGCTAGCTAACATTACTTAACATGCCTTCAACTTCAACAAATTTTGGTTTCAATATTCCCTCAAGTGACATACAACACAAACTCCTCTATATCTTAGTAGATAAATTTCTTTCAGTGCCATGGGTTAAAAATCATCATCTCAACTAGACGATGAGTCTTTCCATTCTTAGACAAGAGATATATTATCTCTTAGGAGACTCCAGTTTATACCAACTTCCAGAGTTCTCACTCTATCCAATAACCTTCAAGAACAGGATTATCTCTACATCACAATGAAGCATGAGGAGAGATTAAAGGGCAAAATAAAAATGTACTCTAGAATGTATACTCAATGATAATTATAGGAGCATGCTAGCAAAACTTTACTTCTTTAAAGAATAACAGATTTGGAGCTAGAAGAGACTTTGTCCATCAAGTCCAGTCCTCTCATTTTATAAATAAACTGAGGTACAGAGGTTAAGTAACTTGTTCAGGTTCAAACAGGTAGGATTTGAACCCCGATACTGACTCTACTATAGCATATCTCCCAAATATTCACCATCTCAACAGCTCTGATTCAGGAGCATAAAAGCATTAGGAGCTAGAAGACCCTTAAAGATAATACAGCCCAGCAGTTTCCAGATAAAAAACTTTACTGCTCACTCTTCCTCCATATTTTTTTTCTCCTCATGGTAATCACCAGTCCCTCTCTTAGTACTTTCCAGGCCATCAATCCTGCTCTGATTACACTCCTCCTATTCCATATTCAACCCTTTATTTAACCAATTCTACTCTACAGTACCTTCTACTCTAAATCCCTTGCTTCAAGTACTATTGCTGCTTATACCCTTCTAAACCTGCCTCGACTTCTTTACCCACTGACTCCTAAATCCTTACAATGTGATACTTGTCCATACCACTCCTGATTATACTGTTATTGTTCCTGAAATCTCACTATGCAATTTTCACTTGACTTAGCAAATACTGCTGAGTTGGAGGAGCAAATATTTTTCATGCCTGCTGAGATGGCAAGTTTCTTTTTACATCCATTTTTGCTTCAAGCAGTCAACTCTACAGGCAGTTGAAACTAGATTTATAGTTTATTCACCAAAAACCACTGCAAACAGCACATGAAGACTTGAAACATATAGGGTCTAACTTACAGAAGCCTATTCATTGAATGGGTGTATCTCACTCAAAGTGAGAATGTGATAAGACCTTAGCCGGAAAGGGCCAGGGTCTTCCATTGCATCCTGGGCTATCTCCAATCGCCTTGACGAATATCAGGCCACTGGACTCAGACGGCTCAGGAGAAGAAACTGAGGTTGGTGATCTTGCACAGCCCTCTCTCAAATCAAAGTCAACTGCAAGTCATGTCATCATCTTGATGTCATGGTCCTCTTCCAGAATGAAGGACAAACGCAAAGCAAGTTACAATGACAGTACAGGAAACAAAGTATACAACTTATACTGTGAGTCAAGTGGTCAATAATGCTTATTGCCTTTAGACACTGCAGTGTCACAAACCACATAAACCAAATGTGACAGCTACTAATTGTATGTTAAGAGAAATAGAAAAATATTTTTAAATAGAAAGATACTACGTATAGCATCCGTTCCCCAAACCCCACCTACCTAACACATGTACACAGAAACCTTGAGTACTCATCACTACATGTTCTATTTTGCTTATATTGAAAAGGAAAAACTCGGAATATCAATAACATTTAAATGAAAATTGTGGTGAAAAATACTCTAGACCTCTAAACAATAAGGAAAACACTCTATCTTATGATTCACAACTTAACTATAAATACAAAAAGTCATCAATAAATTATTTTTAATTTTTAAAAAAACAAAAGTCTAGGAATAAGACAAGTAGGCAAGAACCATTTATTCAAAGATTCATGTGTGATCAATATATCAATCCTTATTCAACAATGTAAGGACTAGAACAAAAGAGGCAATATAGGTAAGTTCAAACACACTGTCATTATTACTTGGTTTGTTTCAAAGAGCAATTTCCAGGGCCTACAAGTTACGCTTCTCTGTTAACTGAACTTGACGAAGAATCAACTGTTAGCTTTGCCATTCTGAAATGTTAAGGTGGTTTCCAAAAATTTAGACACAGAGGAGAAGCACAGGGAGAAGAAGATGATGATTCAGGGCCTCTCTCAAGTCAAATAAAATACCTTTTTTTTTTTTTTACTTGGGAGCTTTCACACTGGTGGTCATGAAAAGAAGTGCAGCATGACCCAAAGAAATATGTGATAAACCAATCAGAAGGTAGGAAGTTAGGTTGATTCTCAACCTCTTAGCAACAGGCAGTTATGGGGGACTTGTTTCCAAAACAATTACATGTATCCTTCACCCATTATACTTAAAATTGTGCAAGCTTCCACTTCCCCAGATTCTACACCATAAATCAACCAATCCACCAGGGTAGTTATTACCTATTCCTGACCCAGGTACCCACTGCAAGCAGCTGCTCAAATGTCACAGTACAAACTTCCCTGCTTGCCCCCAACATACGGACCCTTGACCCTCAGAAGACTTTGTGGCTATAGTAGGTTCCTCATAGAAAGAAGAATGTTTAGGATCCCCATTCTTTGCTCTTTCTTCTTCCTTTTCCTGCTGGGTAGGGCAAGATGAGTAAGCGCAGACAGATTGTATCACAGATCTCATTGAATCCCCACCCCAATCCACTCTTCAACTTAGGAATTTCTGTATTTCTTTTGGAGGCACGATCCTTCTAGGAACACTAGTTCATGACCTACATGTCATCCTAAGTTCCTCAGTCTCATATATATATATATAATATCAATAATCATACCTTGTCATTTCTGAACCCACATACCTTTCATATTCATCATCTTATCTCCATTTAAACAGCCCAAACACTAATTTGGACCTTCATCTCCCTAGCCTGGACTTACTGAACAGTAGCTTCCTTGCATTAAGCACTCCCCAACACCAATTCATTCTCCACATAATTGCCAAAGTGATTTTCCTGAAGTCCAAATCTGACTGTCACACTTATCTCACCCCACCTCAATTCCCACTCCCTACTCAATAAATTCCAATGGTGCCCAATGTCTCATTGGTCATTTAAAGCCCTACAACATGATCTAACCACCACACCCCTCACCCCCGGCCCATTCTACACTACAACCCAATTTAGGGTTATTCCTCTCAATGAAATAAAAACACAACTAAAATATTGAAACAAGAAATTGAGGTATGATAGCTTTTGTTTTAAACAGAACCACATAAAGAAGTATGGATTTATAATGAAAACTTCATTTGAGTTTAAACCAGAGAAAATTTATTTCTGTTTATTGTTGCAGCAAAGTATATGAAGAACATCTATTTACCCACTAGAAACACGATACCTGATGGAAAGCTATTATATTCATCACTGACCTTTATGCCCCATTATATAAGCTTTTCCAATTCATCAGGTACTCCCCCTCCACCCCTCACACCTACCCACCCTTTGCTGGAATACAGACTCCCAGTTGTTCAGGTCACTCATCACATAGATCCAGTTCTTGGCCAGATCTTACTGTACCTACCTTCACAAAATCTCTCACATAAGTCCTCTTCTCCCTATTCAGAGCTACAACCCTTGTTCCAGCACTCACCACCTCAGACCTGGCTATTAAAATTGCTTTCCAATTATCTCCATAGCTCAAGTACCTACCCACTCCAGTCCAATCTCCACAGATCTGCCAGTAATCTGATCCTGTCATCCACTTCTCAGAGAGCTCCAAGGGCTCCTAATTACCTCCCAGATATAAGGTACTCTATTTGACATTTAAAGCTCTTTATAACCTGGCCCCTTTGTACCTCTCCAAAGTCCCACATACTCTACAATTGAACTACATTGACCTATTCAAATACAACCATGTGTTCAACTTTCCACTGGCTCTCCCAATCAGAACTGTAACACTAACTCTTTGATTACAGGGGCTGTAGGATTTGTAGGAGGTGTTTTCTTGCTTTCTTTGTAAAATCTTCGAGGTTTAACATAGTGCTTGGTACACAGTTAGTGCTTAATAAATGTTTGTTGACAGCCATTACACTATGGCATGATGAGAACTCTTCCAGTTTAGTTTTCAGAAGTGTAAATTCTAAACCAAAAGGGAGTCAATTTAAGGTGATATCTGGATTGTGAGATATGAAAGGTTTCCAACTGGCTATTCCAACAGTACGTGTAGAGAAAGGCATAAGTGCATAAAATTAATTCCAGAAAAAGGACAAAATTCATCTCAAGCATCCTTCTGCGTATACTACTTACTTAAAATTTTATTTCAATCCAAATAAAAAACTATACGGATCAACAAAATTTCCTGGAAATCCTCTTTTCTACCATATTCATTCCCCAGATAACTCCTATATAAGACAATCCATGAAATGATAACTCAGCTATTCATGATGAACTAGGCAATAGCTGGATGTTAATTTCAAGATGCAGTAAAAACTCATATAAAATGAGTATTAAACAAAAATTATTACCCAACTTAAGAGACTAACTGCATTATATCAAGCTTTTGCTAAATCACATGTGTATTCATCCTTCCTTGCCAAAGAAGACCATGCCATCAGAGAAGTGATGACATGACTTGCACTTGACTTTACTTTGAGTGAGGGAGGGCTGTGCAGGTCACCAGCCTCACTCCTCCTCCAGAGCCATCTGAATCCAGTGACCAGATATTCAAATCAGGATGACTGGAGATGACCCAGGATGAGGCAATTGGGGTTAAGTGACTTGCCCAAGGTCACACAGCTGAGTGTCAAGTGTCTGAGGTGAGATTTGAACTCAGGTCCTCCTGACTCCTGCACTGGTGCTCTATCCAATACACCACATGTAGTCATATTACAAACAACAAGACTTGACTTGGTTGTGGTAAAGGTTCCGAACTGAAGGCCGAATTCAGGCTTGGATAACAAACTGCTTCAAACCATATTTAACCAAAGAGTTACAGAATTTTCATATTGCAGGAAACCTCAGAGATCATCTAGATTAACCTCCTTATTTTACAAACTGAGGAACCTTAGGTCAGAGTTCATTACTGACCATTAGGAGTACAGAAACCAGATCTCCAGGTCCACAAACAAATACACTGCTTCCCTGAATAAAAAGAAGAAAAACTTTGTCTGTCTTTACAACTTTTATCTAAAAATACCACTAATCCTCCAATCCAGCTAAACTGGTTGACTCACAGTCCCCAGAATACACCTTGAATTTCCCTTTGTGCAAGGTGTTCCCCAGCCTAAAATGTCATCCTTCTACCTCTCTATTCAATTTAATTCAAATCAAATATGTATTAAATCCTACTACAAGTAAGGCAATATGCTTGGCACTGAAGCTACAAAGAAGAAAAGTAACTACCCTTCTTGGAGACTTTCTCCTAAAAGTATAGCGTACACACACACACACACACACACACACACACACACTCTCTCTCTCTCTCTCTCTCTCTCTCTCTCTCTCTCTCTCTCTCTCTCTCTAACACAAAACAGAATGTGAAGAGAAGAGGGGAAACAAAAAAAGGACAACAGGAAAAATATCCTAGAAAGTGTGAAGAGGGAGAACGTCTCTATTTCACAGCTTATCTATTCTAAAGATGAAGCCATTGAGCCTCACAGAGACCAGTTATTCACCAGGGTCATGAAGCTAGGTAGCAAGTGTATGGATTAAAAGACAGGCCTGTGTCTTCCAGTTACATGCCATTAAAAGTAGTAATTAGTAAAATTAAATAAAACTTAGTAAAATCTCTCAAGATAAGTTTATTGAACCAGGATCTTTTAAATGAAAACTTTAAAACATGACAGACAATTCTACATGACCTTTTCACAAAAGCAAAGCCTCAGCAACTCGTGTCAGTCAACATGCCTTAAGTGCTCACTGTGTCAACAGTTGAATTTCCATCTGTATCATTTTAATTGCTCTTAAAATACTAAGAGTTCTATTATGAAACCTGATTTTTTTTAGGACAAAACAGGCTATTCTTTTATGGAAAAGATCTCCCTGGCACAAGTCTTCAATATCACTTGATAAATTAATGGAAGGACAGCGGTCTGGCCTTTAGTTTAAAACCAAATGAAGAGACAGTGCCCGCAAAGAAAGGCTGATGGGCTTTTCGGACTCGCACTCAATCAGTTTTCCTCCCCAGCTTTCGGGTAATGTTTGTGATCACCACCTTGGGCCCTTTTTCCGAGAACAGCACTCTTCCTACAGGCTGCCAGGGCCAAGGTGGCGGGCGGTGGCGCGGCCCAAAGCCCTGGCACGTCTGGCAGCGCATGGGAGCAATCCATCAAGTATCCATTAAGCGCCTGTCTAAGAGTCGGGCACGCAACGCGGAGCTAGGGACACAAAGACACACAAAACCTGCCCCTGGCCTCAGTGAGCTCGCAGTCTAAGAAGGGTACATCATGCAAACCACCATGGAGAAAACAAGATAAGGCCAGGGCAATTAAAAAAGGAGAGCCTCTCATAACGGGGGGCTGGGAGAAGCCACAAGACGAGGCGTTCCAGGCGTGGGGAGCCGCCAGTGCAAAGGCACGGAGTCGGGAGATGGAGCGCCTGGAGCGAGGGGCGGCCGGGGGGGGGGGGGGGGGGGTCGCTGGGAATCCGAGGATGGGCCGCCTTGGGGGTAGGGTTTAGGAAGCCTGGAAGGACACGGGGCTTGGAAAGCAGCGTGGGGCCGGCAGGCAGGCAGGCAGGCTGCGGAGGACTGGAGAGGCCTAGCAGGGCGCCGGCCCTGGGCCTCGAACCCGCGGCCGCCAGTTTGCGGAGTTTGGGGGGCAGGGCGGAGGGAGGCCCCCGCGTGGTTCCGACCGGCCGGGTCGGGCCGGGTCCGGCCGGGACCGGGGCGGGGCCGAGCCCGGCTGGAGGCGGCAGAAGAGGCCTCGGGCGGCCTGCCCCAGCCCCTGCCCCCGCTCCTACCCCCACCCCCCAGGTACGCGCACTCCCTCCGCCCTCCGGCCCTCCCTCCAGCCCTCGCCGGCCTCCGGGGCCCGGGCCCGGCTCGAAGCGGGGGGGAGGCGGGGGCGGCCGAGACAAGCCACTTACCAACCCGCCTGGGACAGCGCCGCGCTCGGGACCTCAGCCATGGCAGCTCTCCGGCTGGGAGGGGGGGGGGTGAATTGGGGGGGGAGGGAGGAGGGGGAGGGGGGATTGAAGGCCTCAGACTGGAGACCAAAAAAAAAAAAAAAAGCCCCGCACCCCCCCGCTCGGCTACTGAGCATGCTCAGTGCGCCCGCCGGCGCGACCCAGTGCCGTGCCGCTGCTTCCCGGCCTCCTGGTTTTCGCGCCTGCCCCAGGAGGAAGAGGAGGGATCAGGAGGGGAGGGAGGGGCTTTGAACGTTTGTAGTCCCAGGGCAGTCCCTGGCCCGAGAGTCCTTGTATGGGCGGGGCGGGGAGGAGTGCCACCTACGGAGGAGCGCAAATGCGTGGGGCGCTTGGATTCCAAAGTCCGGTCCTCCTGCTGAAAATCTGCTGCCGGGTTTTCTCTGGGCCGACACTGAGCCACGTAGGGCATCACCTCCAGCCCCGTCCCTCTAAGGGAGGATTGAAATCCGGACTGCAAGCATGGTTAAGCCCCTACTGTGTGCCTGAGACTGTGCTTCGCAAAAGGAAACTCAGCAAACCGTGCTTTTTAGCAAATAGGGGCAGTCCCAGAAGCTTTAGTGCGACATCAAGCTTTAATGACTTAAAAAAAAACCTGTATAAGCCCCACTAATAATAAATAGCATTTATAGAGCGCTTTAAGTTTGGCAAAGTTTACACGTTTAATTCATCTGATCGTTACCCCCCGGGAGTGGTGCTATTATAAGTGCTATGATAATCCCCATTTTACAGACCAGGAAACTGAAGCTAAGAGAGGTTCAGTGATTTAGCCGGGATCACACAGCTAGGGTCTGAGACAGAACTGGAGCTCAGGTCCTCCTGACGCCAGTTCCTGCATTCTGTCCTTTTCTGTTCCTGCAGCAAGTACAATTCATGAAAGACAACTAGCCGATAGAGTGGACAGAGGGCTTGGCTTGGGGTCCAGAAGGCCTGCGTTCAGTCACTCCTAGGACACCCCTGAGAGCTCTGGGGAAGTCACTTACCTTTCAGCCTCAGTTCCCTCATCTGTAAAACGGGATAACAGCCACACCTACCTCATGGGGTTGTTGTGAGGATAAAATAATAATAACTAGCATTTATATGCCTCTTAAAACGTTTTACAGATATCTCATTTGGTGCTCACAACAATCCTAGAAAGTAGGTGCTATTGTTCATTTTAATTTACAGATGAGGGAAACTGAGGCTGAGATAGGATAAGTGACTTGCACTGCCAAGCAATCGTCTGAGGAGGGATTGAGTCTAGGTCGGGTCTATCCACTGCGCTACCTAGGTGCCTCTTACTGGCAAACCTGTAATTGCTAGTTTGTTATCGTTGTTAAAACAAGGGAATCTGGTGGCCACCTTGAGTGCTAACCCCGCCACCCTCTTCCCTGCACAGCCCTCCTGCCCTTGCAGATTAGGCTCCCCTCCTCCATTCTTTGTTTGGTTCCTTCTGGCTGATTAGCGCCCTTCTGTGCTCTCAGCTGCCACTGATCGTACAGAAGGTTGCAAGGCACGGCCTGGCATGCCCTGCAGCAGCCAGCACTTGTAGGTCATTCAGAAGCTTTCTGCGCTAAAGGAATTCTGGGGCTGTTCATAACCAATCAGGAAGGAATGCCAGGCAGAACTTAGCCAGCAGTGCGGAGGCCGGCTTTTCCTAAAAAGTTCTATCCATTTCACTACCCCCCTCCTTGTTCTCCTGTTGGGGGAAAAGTGCCGGTGAATGCAGCTGTGCCTGGCATCCAGGTAGAGTGACTGCAAGAAAGTTTTGGAAATTCAGCCGTTGCCATCCACCCGCCCGCTTGCCCAGGCGGCAAATGCTGCCACAGACAAGCTTGCTGCAGCCTTTCTCATCTGGGGTTTCTGACGCTTAATGCAGCTCGGAGGCCAAGGGTTTGACAGAAGAGCTCCCCATTAAATGCGGAGGTGCAAAAAGAAAAGCAACTGCGGTTACCTGACTGGAACAGAAGCTCCTCAGACTCATTTCTCCTGTTTCCCAGGCTCTGGGACCTTGCATTCTGAGTAATGAATGATTCTTCGTGAACATTAACACATCAATATTGCACACAGAAAACATTACTGGATTCTGGTTTGAGACACTAGGCTGCAGAACAGATGTTTGTGTTTTTACAATAACAGCTAGCACTTTAAGGCTTGTGAATATCTCACCCTCACAACAACTGTGGCAGGCAGGTGCTATTATTAACCCCTTTTACAGGTAAGGAAACTGAGGAAAACAGGTTGAGTTGCCCCAGAGTCACGAATCTACTAAATTCCTGAGGCTATCAGGTACCATTATTGTCTCCATTTTACAGTTGAGGAAACTGAGGCAAACAGGTGACTTACCCATAGACAAACAGCTAGTAAGTGTCTGGAGGCTGAATTTGAATTCAGATCTGTGTGACTACAGATGAAGTCCTCTATTTCCTAGGTCACCAGAGGATATAAACTCCTTGACTACAGGGACTATTAGACTGGGAAGTGGGGAGAGGAAGAGATTGGTTTTCTATCCTCAGTGCCTGGCCCTTAGTCATTTAGTAAATGCTTTTTGAATAACCTTCACCTCCAACCTTAGAAATGATGGAAGTATGAAAGAGACATTTTCAGACGTGGCCAATGTGAGGATTTGTTTGACTAAACTATGCCTGTTTGTAATGAGGGTTTTATTTTCCCAATTTTTTTTATTTGTTCCCTGGAGGGATGAAATTAAAGTGTGTTTAAGACAACTGTACTCAAACCAAGCCTAGTTCTAAAAAGTGAATTTTTAACAACAGATAAAAGCCACTGCCTTCACTTGTCCTCATATCTAATGCTAAATTCCTTAATCAACCAGGTTTTTCTCCCATTCATAACAATTCCAAAAGATGGCCTGAAAATAGAGCATTTTTCCCAGGTAAACTGACCAAAAATATAAATATTAAGTCCAAACCTTTCAACTGGGACAAACTTGGTGTAGACTGGATATACGGTGGGCCAATATGTCAGAGAGTGACTTAGCAGTATCTTCAAGAACTTGTTTGCAATGTAACTCACAGTTGTCTTGCCTGATGCTTTCTGTAAACCTATAAAAAAGGAGGCTTTATTAATTAACTAGTAAGATAAACCTTCCCCAAGGTTAGGGAAGAAGATCCTTCCCAAGAACTACCTGACTTCAGATGACTGAGCAAGAAGGAAATCTTCACTGATCCAAGCTCATTATCAATATAAGGGTAACATAGAGTGTTCAGGTTACTAAAATATGGAAATATCTATGGCATGGCTCTGGGATCCATAGTTTTTCATGCTCTCCCCTCCCCCCCAGTCAATTTATTAAGCCCCTAATATGTATCAGACAAGGTGCGAAGTAAGCGGGAAATAGAAGCTGATCCCTGGCCTCAAGGTCCTTACAATTTAATGGTCCCTCTTTCCTGCTAAACTGCCCTGCTGAAGTTGCTGCTATTGCTGTCTGAGAACACCCATTCTGAGGCTGTGTTGTCTCAATAGGCTAGAGCTCACTATATCTGGTCCCAGATCTCTAGCCTTCCTGTTGAATATCCCTGACCCTATTTTCACCTTACCTTCTCCGAAGAGGAATCAAAGTAACCCTACTGACACATCTGGAAAGACCTCTCAATAGATACTCTGTGGCTCCACTCCCTATCCCTACATCTCCTTATCCTCAGCCCTTCCAGTTTTCTCTTCCATTCAAATGTAAGCTCCTTAAAGACAGACTGTATCCTTTGTTTTGGTCTTCCCAGCTTTGCACAGTGCCTAGTTCTCAGCACATAACAAATGCTTAATCGTTCACATTTTTTTTTTTTGCCTACTTACCACCACATTCATAAAACTCAGGCAAATAGCTTTCAACACAGCCTCGTGGTTATTCAACATAGTAAAACTGCACAAAGACTACCTTGTGCTCCCTCTCCTGGGAGCCCACTCAGTTCCCAAACCAAAACTTTATGCTGAGGCCTGCAAGCTTTCCAAGATGTTAATGTAGCGTAACTACAGTCAGGCACAACTGGTTCAGTGGATGTAGACTCTGTACATGGAGAGTGTTTAGGAGCTTGTTTCTGAGGTATTCAGGATAGTGTAAGGGAAGTGCCTTGATGACTGGAGCATGCATGGACATTCTGTAACTGGATATGGTGTGCTAACCAAGTGAACAAGAAGAGACTCATTGAATGGCTATGGAGATTCAAAAGGACATGTCAACTTCAGTCACTTACTTTTGCAGTTCAGCATATGGTCCATGGGATGGCTTCTATAAGCTCAACCCTGGTGCTCCATATTCCATAGCATGCAGCCTCTGCATCATTGAAATTAAGGAGGGTTTGGGAGAGGGAACAAGCGTTTAGTAAGCACCTACTTCATCCCAGGCTATGTATTAAGTGCTTTAGAATTATCTCATTTGATCCTCAGACTAACTCTGGGGGAAAGGTGCTATTATTACCCTCATTTACAGATGAGGAAACTAAGGCAGACAGAGAATTTTTTTATGACTTGCTGGGGTCACATAACTATTAATCTCATGGCAAATTTGAATTCAGGTCTTCATGACTCCAAGTCCAGCACACTATCCATTGTTTCACCTAGCCACCCCAAAACAGGTGAGGAAAAAGCATTTCATAGCCCATAATAGTAAAATGTGATTTCATCAGTGTATGGGACTGATGAGAGTTACCTGGGCACTGAGAAGTTAATTGACTTGCCCAAGATCATACCGCTAGTAAATATCAGGAGCAAGACTTGAACACAAGTCTTCCTGCTTCTACAACCTGCACTTTATTCTCTAGGCTATGCTTCATTCTGTATCAGCCAACCAGGGGTGGGACTATGGTTAATTATACAATACTGTATAATACATAAACTAAATTCACATATATAACACAATGCTTCACTGAACTCAAATAAAATGATGATTTGTACCAGAATACTGATTTGTATTGTACTTATCAGCTGGAAGAGGAGAAAAGCACTGGACACAGGGAAACTTAAAACCAGAAATCAAAGAAAGAAAGAATGAATGAATACGTCCATGGATGGAGAAAGGTACTCTCCAAGAATTAGTGCCAGGTTCTATTTTATTTAGTATTTTTGTAGATGATCTTCCTCCACTGAGGTACTATTCTAATGCCTCATCAGTGCATGGAGGTAATATTATGAATTTGAAGGCTTCCCCAGGAGAGCATAATTATCTGCCTAGTTATATTCATCTGAAAAAGACCTCAAACATAGGCCCCAAAGAAGATTGATATGTCTTTTGTTCTAGAACCAGCCTAGAACAATTCAGAGAGGCTCCTTATAAGATTGGTTTCAGAGTGATGAATTTTTCAGGTACTGCAAATCAGAAAGACCTAATAGAAAGGTTTTGAAATGTGTTCATGGACGGAGTACCACATTCTACCACCACCCCCCGAGATGGAATCATAAATCATAGGATCATTCCAAAAGTATGAATGTTCTCTAGAGGATTTAGAGATGAAGGGGATCTTAGAGGACATCTAACTCAACCCCCTCATTTTACAGATGAAGTGAGCCCAGAGTGAATTGCCCAAAGTTACCTAGGTGGCAGACATGAGATTTAAGCTCTGGCCATATTGCCTGATTCCAAACCCATTGTTCTTTTCACTGTACTACTCTAGCCTACCTCTCTAGGGGGCTGAGCAGTATCTCCAAGTTTGCAAATGACAGGAAACTTTTTTGGGGAAGTGAAAAAACAAGCAGATATTCATAGACTTCAGAGACCTGGACTAGTAAACTGCTAAGTCTCTTTTAGACCTTAAGATTGTATAACTCTGAGTCTTATTACTACAATTTTTAGAATATGGTAACCTAAAAAAATGTAGCAAATGTAGACAGTCAGATAGATGGATTCTATTTTATTACCTGTAATCAGGGATGTGCCGGAGCCAGCTTGAACCGGCCTTCTGTAAGCCGATTGTCTCAGAAATTGGCTAATGCTACAAACTGGGACTTGATTTATTGTTTTGTTAATTGTATAGAATTAAGAAAATAGAGGAAAAAATGTTAATAATGCAGATTAAACCTAAAACTTTGTCTTGCATACATCACCCCTAAGCCAGTTGTTAAACATTTACCAGGATACTACTACCTATAAATTTTAAGCAATAATAAATTATTATTATTATACATAGTATAGGATAGTGACCACAGAGCCAGTCTCAGAATCGGCAAGTTCTAGGTTCAAGTCCAGTCTCCAAGAAATACTATCTATGTGACCACAGACAAGTCACCTAATTTACCCTAGGCAGCATACTAAAACTTTACGTTGTGCAACAGATACAAATCTGCATTGGTGGAGGGCTTTTTTTCCACAAAGAATTACAGAATCACAAGTCTGGTCCCTACAAGAAAATCACTGTGATTCAATTCATCCGACGAGATCTCAGTCTAGATGTACTGATTCTTAACTAACATTCTTGGGGTAGTAGAGAAGAGAAACATTTACCATGTGCCGATTAAACTATGGCACACATAATATCAAATTTCAGATAAATCTGAACTGAACTGAAATTCATGCTAGGGACAGGGATTGAGTTCTTGTACAGGGTTTAGCAGTAAAAGAATTCTGTTTTAAACTAATAATATTTTGTATTTAGTGTAACTTATTAAATATCTAACAATAGCATGTCCTTCAATTAGCTGAAATGCCCTCTCATAGATCCTCTATGATGTTTACATACATTTCTCTCCATGCAGAAAATAATGATTAGAACAAAATATTCAATTTTGTGTTTGTATAAATATTCTGAATCTGATTAACATTTCAGTAACAATTAATAGTGTATAAGTAGTACAAAAATTAAATATCTTATTTTTTCTGTAATAAGAATTCTACTTCTGACCATTCTATAGGCCCCTAATTTTGTGGGGCTAGGGAGATCAGAGGTGTAGGTAGTAAGTGGATTTGATTTAAACCAGACCAAATTTAATCTGAGAACCAACTTCCACAAAAAGTGCATTCTACTTTGTTATAATTCATACTTCAGAACTGTACAATGGATACAATTTTTATGTTTAAAAGATATGACAGACTCCATTTTGACACAACAAGCCTTTGTCACTTTGGGGGCATCTCATTTTTCTGACTCATTTATATGATACCTTACTGCACTTTCAAGAGTGATCATCCACTGACTAACTTTGATTGACTTATCTCTTCTTAGCAATGCAAGGATCCAAGATAACTCCAAAGGACTCATAATGGAAAATGCTGTCCACATCCAGAAAAAGAACTAGGGAGTCTGAATGCAGATTGAAGCATATTATTTGCTCTCTTTTTTTTTCCTCTTTTTTTTTTTGTTTCTTCTTTCATTTCTCCTATTGGTTCTAATTCTTTTTTTTTCTTTTACAACATAACTAATGTAAAATTAGGTTCAATATGAATGTGTACATAAAACCTACATAAAATTACACTCCCTCTTGGGGTGGGGGAGAAAATTCAGAACTCAAAATCATGGAAGTGCATATTGAAAACTAAAAATAAATAGTTTTGGTTTTGTTTTTTTTTTGAAGAGTAGTCATCTACTTCTCTTATAAGACCTGGGGCTCTCAAGGAATCAAATAAATAAAACAGGTTTTATTTACACAGTAAAAAAACATGGAAAGAAAGGACTTGTATCTAAGCCCATGAAGAGTCCAGGGTTTTGGTTTTGTTTTTTTTTTTTCATTTTTCCAGTAGGACTCCACCTTTCTGTCCCACTCCAGTGGAAGTATACTGTCCCTGTGACTCAAGACTGCCCTGTATGGAACTGTAACAGGGTTCAAGTTAGGTACTTACCACTGAGGTTCAGCATTCCGTTATTTAGTGATAAGATTTCACCTCATAGTTGCTCAATACTGTGGTTCTTCTTCCATTTATTCATTGCCATGGGTCTATTTCCCATTTTTCACAGTAGTGGCTTCCCTTCTCAGTCACTCATTGAGTACACTCCCTCTGCCGATTATTTCAAATCTATCTTGCGTATAGTTAATTTAATAGTCCATAGTTGTTTGCATGTTGCCCCTCATTAGACTGAATTCCTTGAAAGCAGGATTGCCTTTTACCTTTCTTTGTATCTCTAACAACTTCACAAAGTGCCTGGCACGTAGTAGGTGCTTAATAAAAGTTTATTGACTGACTGGCTCACTGTTCAGCTCTCTTCTTTTTCTTAGAATATGGTCCAAACTCTTGAGCAAGCACATCTTAAGAGCCTAGCATGTAGCTCCTTTACCTCCAGGGCTAGAGTGACTTCAGGCTATATATTCTCTTTACTGCAGACGTTACTCAGCCAATGTTTCTGTTCTTTAGGGGAAGAAAGGAGGTGCCCTGCAAATGAATCAAAGGAGTTGAGAGCGTGGCAGCTTTTCACACTGGAGCTGGAATGGCTCTAGGCTATTTATCCTTCTCCTCTTTAGCATTAGATCTCTACAAACAAAGACTCTACAAACAAAGGCTTCTGGCTCTTCAAGTGCTAGAGGAAATTTTCTGTTCTCCCTTCCTAATAAAAATTCCCTATTCCCAGTGGAATTAAGACAAATTCATCCGGTTCTTCTATTCCCTGATGGTGTGCTGTTTGGCTGCCTCCTACTCATTAAAAAAAAAAAAAAAGCTGAATAGTATTCATAGTCCCTTTCCCTTTAAATTCCCATTCCTACCTTCCTTGGTGACCAGTGGGACAGTCCACAAATTAGTCAGGGGCTTTTCTGAACCTCAAGAAAGGAAAGGAAATAAAATTAGGGAACAACAGAACTGGCTCTTCCCTGAACAGGTGCCTGTGACAAAGAGAGACCTTTATGCAGTGGTAAAGCTTCATCTGTTCGCTACATATAAAATAAAAAACCCTCAGAATTTGTGGATTATATTAACGTGTAGTAGAGAATACTATATATTTGGAGTCCAAGGACCTGAGTTGGGATACTGACTCTGTTACTTACTATCCCTGTTATAAGGTAGCATTATATTACTTTGTCTCCACATTAGTAGCTTCCAATGAATCACGAAGCTTAATCACTGCCACCAGTTCTCTGATCAGATGTGTTAAAAAGAAATTGTTAGAACCATTATAATTAATATTATAGACTTTTGTATCACAACCAACTCTTCTACAGTAATTGAAGTCACCCTAACATTAATCATTCAGAAAATTAGCCAAAATTCAAACTATTACATAAGAGATCTTAGATTAAAGCTGTCAGGGATCTTGGATCTTCTGATCTAACCCCCTGCTTTTTTACAGAAGGGGAGACTGAAGCAGAGAAAAGTAAAGTACCCTATCCAAGTTATCATGGATCAATCAAACAAGTACTTACTAAGCACCTACTGTGTGTTGGGAACTGGAGAAGATGAATGAAACGATCCCTACTAACAATGAACTTACATTTTAATGGAGGGGACAACAAGTACATGCCAAAATGTATATAGCATGAATATAAAGTTAGAAATACAAATATAGATAGATAAATATAGATATT
Source organism: Notamacropus eugenii (assembly GCF_028372415.1). NCBI lineage: Eukaryota > Metazoa > Chordata > Mammalia > Diprotodontia > Macropodidae > Notamacropus > Notamacropus eugenii. The sequence goes on from NC_092877.1 coordinate 281,384,651, forward strand.
GTAGTACATTTATTAAAAAGTAGAACACACAAATATAGATGTTTATATATATATCAAATCTATGTAGATATAGGTATATAGTATATTTATTAAAATCTATAACATAAATATAGTTAGACATTTTAAAGTATTTATATCTATATCTTTGTAGATATAGACAGGTAGCATGTTTACTAAAAAATAGAAAATAAATATAAATAGATATAGATCTATATATCTATGTAGATATAGATACATAGTATATTTATTAAAATGTAGAACATAGGAATATAGATATTGTTATATATCCATATTTATATCTTTGTATATATCTTAGGTAGTATACTTATTAAAATATGGAACATAAATATAGATAGATATTGATATGTATCTATATCTATGTAGGTATAGATATGTAACATATTTATCAAAATGAAGAATATATTGATATAGATATGTATTTATTCATATATCTACATATATTTCTAACTTTATATTCATGCTGTGTACATTTTTATTTGTTCCTGTTATCTCCTCCATTAAAATGAAAGTTCACTGTAAGTAGAGATTATTTTATATAGCATATAGTAGTTGAACACAAGGTAGTTTAGGAGTGAGGGCACTAGAGTTATGAGGATGAGGAAGGACTTCATGCAGATGTTAGCTGAGCTTCATCTTAAAGAAAGAGAGGGACTCTGTGAGGCAGAGGTAAGGAGTGAGTGCATTCAAGGCATAGAAGATGACCAGGACAAAGGCACAGAGGTGGAAGGTGGATGGACTGTTTTTGTGAGAGACTAATTTAAATGGGGATTAGAGTCCTTTGAAGCTGGAAAGGTAGATTGGGGTAAGGCTGTATAGGGCTTTAAAAGCTAAACAGAGACATTTCTATTTTATACTAGTGGCAAAAGCTACTGCAATTGGTTGACTAGGGAATTCTCATGGTCAGATAGTCACTAAAGGAAAGTCACTTCGGCAACAATGTATCAGATGAACTGTAGTGGTTCAAGACTCCTTCAGTTCCTTTTCCGAATGTGGATAGCATTTTCCATCATGAGTTCTTTGTATTTGTCTCTGATCTTTGTATTGTTAAGGAAAGCAAAATCATTTAAAGTTGATTATCACACAATGTTGATGTTACAGTGTACACAGTTCTCCTGGTTCTGCTCATTTTACTTTGCATCAGTTCCATAAGTATTTCCATACTAAGCATATCTACATAAGCATATGTAAGTTCATATAAGGATTTCTGAAATCTGCCTTGTACATGTTGATTTTAAGATGTCCTTGAGGCATCCTGTTTGATGTCCAATAAGCAATTGGCAATCCATCCAGAACTGAATTTTGAAGGAGACACTAGGACTGAATACATAAATGTGAGAGTCATCAGCATAGACACGATAGTTAAATCTACAGGAACTGATGAGGTTACAAAAAAGAGAGAAACAATGATAGATGGAGAGAGGCAGAGATAAAGGTAGAGACAGAGGAAGAGAAAGAAAAAAAGGAGAAGAAAAGAGGACTCAAGGAAGAACCTTGGGATATAATCTAGGGGTATAATAGAACCAACTAAAATAATGTTCATGAGAAACCTATTCTTAAATTGTCGGTGTGAGTATTTTCACCTTGGAAATCAGAAATCGCTATAAACCAAAACTTGATTCATTATTTTATTGATTGTTTAGATTAAGGAAATGATGAAGAAAAGGTTAATAATTCAGATTAAATTTAAAAGTATATCCTGCATACATTTGTTCCCTTAAAGAGCCAACTGTTAAACATTTAGAGAATCCCTACATAAGACCTGTGATCTGGATTATAAGCCAACAAAGGAGACTGAAAAAGAACAATCTGGTGAACTTGATTAGAGTAGGGTCATGAACACCAAAAAGAAGACTATATCTAGTAGAAGAAGGTGTACAAAAAAGTCCCTTGCAGAACACAGGTGGAGAAGAATTAGAACTGAGTAAAGATCTTGGGTATTTAGGCTGCAGGAATAATAAGGTCCCACTAACCTCTGCTCTGGTCAGACAGGTTGTTGTGTTTGCCCTTTGCTCACAAAGAGGGATATGACATCAAGATGAGGACATGATTTGCAGTTGATTTGAGTGACGGAGGGTTGTGCAAGGTCACCAACCTCACTTTCTTCTCCAGAGCCATCCCTAGTCAGACAACATCTGGTGCATTATATTTAATTCTGGGAGCTACATTTTAGAAATTATTTGATAATGTGGAGAATTTCCCATGGAGGATAATCAGGGTAGGGAAGGACCTTAGTTAGGTTCATGTCATATTGGGAATGCTTGAAGGAAATGGGGGTGTTTAGACTGTGGAAAAGAAAACTTAGAGGCAACATGCTAGCTATCACAGCATTCCAAGGGTTCTTATGGGGAAGAGGAATAGCGAATAGAAGTTTCAAAGAAACAAAATTAAAGTTTACATGAGAATCAATTTCTCAAGAATTAGTGCTGTTGAGAAGAAGAAAGGGATGCCTAGTGAAGTAGTAAATTTCCTCTCAGGGTCTTTAAAAAAACAACAACAGCTAGATGACAATTTCAATCAGTCTACAAGCATTTAGTGTGTCTACTACATGCCAGACATTGCTTCAGGTACTGTGTTAGCCAGTGAGAATACAAGTAAAAGACAGAAACAATGGTGGGGGAAACAATAAGGATATGTATAAATATATAACCCCAAAATAGAAAATAAGTGACTTGCAAAGTTAAATACAAGGCAGCTTAAGGGGGAAGAACCCTAGTATTTGAGGGGATCAAGAAAGGATTTATGCAGAAGGATATTTGAACAACATCTTGAATAAAGAGAGAGATTACATTAGGTGTAGGGAAGGAGATAGCATATTCCAGATAGGAGAAATGTACTCTGTGCAGAAGTTTGAAAATAAGCAATGGAAGAAAGGCCTGTTTAGCTAGATGACAGAATGTAAAAGGAGGGGTATCATACAGTGAGTCTGAAAAAATAGTTTGGGGGCAGAGTTGTGAAGACTTTGACCTACTTGAAGGCAATAGGAAGGAACTAATAGATAGGGGAAAGTTGAAGATTAGAAGAAGGGTTGATTATTGAGGCTGCAATATACCAGAGAAGAGAAAGGGAATAGGATCAAGGGCACATGTGGGGAGGTTAGCCCACTGTCAGAGACTAGAAGAAAGGAGAAGAGAATGGGCAATGATGTCAAATAGTTTTGATATAAAGAGAATGGAAGCAGAGGAGCTCATGTCAAATGTCCACAATTTTCTCATTAAAGTAAGAAGAGAGAGAAAACAAGCAGAAGGAGAAGGAGGAAGTAGATGAGGAGGAGGAGGAGAACAAGAACAAGAAGAAGGAACTTGTAGGGGGCCTGAGAAAAGAAGGTTTGGAAAAGCTTTTGTAGAGAGTAGAGAGGGAATCAATTAGGGAAGAATAAATAGGTTGCCAGTGAGGGCCTAGTTGAAGTCAGATAATTTGAATTTATTATGTTGATTAGCACAATTGTGTGATTTCTTCCAGCTTGGTTCAGAACATGTGAGTAGGAGCAGCAGCAGCTAATAGTAGGAATATTTCAAGAGTGAGGTTTGGCAGGGGATGAGAGTTCAGGACAGTACAGAGGTAAATTGGGGCTAACTATAAGGTCAACATTAAAAAGAGAAGAAAATGAAATCAGAGCAGGGGTCATGGACTGAGAAAATACTAAAGGGTGGAGGAATAAGAGATTCAGATGAGGGCCAAGTATGGGTTTAGGAGGGGTGAGGCATAAGGAGAAATGGAATGATAGGAGGTTATGGTCAGGTATCGTAATGGCAGATTGGGGGCACAGTGCCTGGAGTCAGGAAAACTCAAGTTCAAATGTGACCTCAGACACTTAGGAACTGTGTGACTCTGGACAAATCACTTAACTTCTCTTTGTCTCAGTTTCCTCATTTGTAAAATGGGGATAACAATAGCACCTACCTTCCGGTTGTTGTGAGCATCAAATGATATATTTTTTAAGTGTTTAGCATAGTACTTTGCACATAGTAGGCACTATATAAAATATTAGCTATTGTTATTGTTAGAGCAGGGTTTGACAGTGTCAGTGTTGGGTATACTGTAGAATGGATAATTTTTCAGGTTAGATGGCCACTGGAATCCACTCCAACTCTGAAATTCTCTGATGGTGTGAGTTTGTGATTTGTTGTGACAAAATTATGTAACTTTTTTTAAAAGTCTATATGACTATTTTGTTTTGTATAATGACCATCATCCAACACCAGAGGTTGCTGTGAGCATCAGCAAAGCTGCTTTTCCCTTTTTGTCAGAATGTAAGATCAGCTAGCTATCAATTACCTTTTAGCACTTTAACTGTTGCCTGTTTAGGTCATGATGGATTGTGATGTCTCAGTTGAGGGTTATGTATATGCATGCATTTCACAATCAAATTATCATTCCCTTTCAAGCTGTGATTCAGCGAATGCTATTTACCAAGATCAATACTTTAGAAAACATTTAATCAAAATGGTAAAAATAAAGATAAGTATGTTTAATGTTGAAACTATAGCTACACGTATCTTAAACTTTAACCTCCATTTGATTCTTATGCTCCACCCCCATGCAGGGAAAAACCTCTGCTGGATTGCTCTCTATTTCCTCAGACCTAGCTGAAACTTCCTACTGCAAGATATGGCTTACAGGATGGTAAAGAACCAGTATCTGCTCATAAATATTCCAACTCCCAGTAAAATGAGATGCATGTGGTTAATTCATGGCTGGTTTGGAAAATTCTGCAGAAAACTAGAGTTTCTCGTGGTTATAACTATACAAGCAATCAGGACAGCATGATGCTGGCTCCAGAGTTTTAGGCATTGTCCCTCCCTCAGATCAGAAACTTCAATGGATTTATTCTATCTCTCCCTCTACTATAGAAATTCAGAGCAAATGTTAAAAAAGATTTTTTAGAAAAGCTCCAAAAGCTATTCCCACAGGGTAACACCTTGTAATAAATCAAGTATCCAAAGTACCTGAGGAACACCTGTACTCGTAGGTGCTCCTGGGTCCTTCCAAGTTCCCTCCTTTTACTTTCAAAGACACCATGTTTTTGCTATGCCTCTAGGCACCCCAAGTCTCAGGCAAATGAAGCCATGCCTAAAATCAACACGCTCCCTTCATTTAAATGCCCCACTGCCTTTAAATGCTGCTTCATTAGGTGTAATGACCTCTGTTAACAGATGCAAGGTGGAGGGTTGGTTTTTGGTTTTTTGCCTTTTGTTTTGAATAAAATGCCCCCCTTATCTTTCCTTGATTTTGCAGTTTTTACAATATTTTAAATATAGTTTTTGATAAGAAATTGCCTAGAGAAAAGACTAGCTGTTTTTACTGAATAAGTTGAAATTGGAGAAGATGTATGTGCTTTTTTTCCCCCCTTTTGCTATAGATGTATTCTCCCAAATATGCAGAACCCGGTTGGGGATGGGGGGTGGGGAGGAGAGAGATGAGTTTAGAGGGAATTTATGCCCTTCCTTTCAGAAAGCTCTAAACATTCCATCTGGACATAGCATATTTCTGGGTGTTTCATCTGCAGACGCTTCTTCCTCATTTCCTGGGAGAAAGTTCTGCCATTTCACAGAGAACCCATACACACATTTCCCTTTCTTCAGAGAGAGTACTTCTAGTTATTTGTCAGCAGAGGCTACAGTGTTTCTTGTTTTATTTACACATTTGAAATACTGTAGCTCTCTAGTCTAGGTCTCTTAAATGCTAGTTCACCTAGTCATTCGTTTATGTCTCTCAATTCTTTTAATATGGGGGGGTGGGGGGGTGGGATGGGGAGGATTATTGCTTGAACTGCCAGGATCTGGGGTTCGGGGCAGGGCAGGGATGAAATCCTAAGAGAAGTAATTGGGGGGAGAACTATGGAGACAGAAGTGGAAACTTTGTGTGTCACTCTGTGAGTCACTCTGTGATGCCACCTAGAAGCTTTGTTTCAGTGGTCTTTTTTTTAAAATTAATTTTATTTATTTTCAGTGTTCTACAATCACTACCATATAACTTAGATTTTCCCTCCCTTCCCCCCTCCCTACCCTTTTCTCCCTCCCTCCCTCCCTCTTCCCTCCCCAAGACGGCATACACTTTTATATAGGTTCTGCACATGCATTCCTATTAAATACATTTTCACTATAGTCATGCTGTATAGAAGAATTAAAATGAATGAGAGAAATCATAAAACAAGCCAAAACGTAATAATACACAAAAAAATTGATCTGCTACATTGTGCGATTGAATTCCATAGTTCTTTCTCTGGATGTGGAAGGCATTTTGCCTTAAAAGACCATTGGGAATTTTTTTAAGTCCTTGCATTGCAGTGAAGTTCTAAGTCTACCAGAAAAAACTCTCACACACTGTGGTCATTGCTGTGCACAGAGTTCTCCTGGTTCTTCTCCTTTTGCTCAGCATCAGATGATATAAGTCTTTTCAGGCCTCTCTGAAGTCTTCCTGTTCATCTTTTCTTATAGCAAAATAGTATTTCATTACATTCATATACCATAATTTATTCAGTCATTCTGCAATTGATGGGCATCCCCTTGATTTCCAGTTTTTGACTACCACAAAGAGGGCTTCTATAAATATTTTTGTACATATGGGACCCTTTCCCATTTTTATGATCTCTTGGGGATAGTCCTAGAAGCAATATTGCTGGGTCAAAGGGTATGCATATTTTTGTAGCCCTTTGGGCATAGTTCCAAATTGCTCTCCAGAATAGTTGGATCAGCTCACAGCTCACCAACAATGAATTAGTGTTCCAACTCAGTGGTCTTTTCCATTACAACAAGTTGCCTCATATGTGAAAATCTAGATTTACATACATGATATATTGGCAAAGGTGAAAGAATGGGGCAGGGGAAAATATTCATTCCACAAAACAATTCCAGGCTTATAAAAGATATCACAAAGGGATTTTTAAAAACAACATATTATTTTATAGATTTAAAAATATGATTCAAGTTCAAAAATGTTATTTACATACAATTTAAAGTGACACTAAAACATCCACTTCTCTAATCTATAAAGTTCTCTTTATTAGAGACCTATGGAAATGAGCAAATAATCTCCCTGTCCCTCTCTCCTTTCCTTTCTCCTCTCCTCTCTCTTCTCATATCTCCCTCTCCGCCCCCCCAACTGAACATAGGAGTATAATGGTAAACAGAAAGAATCAAGAGGGCAAAGGCAAATGTTCACAGTCCCTCAAAGGACACTGAAGCAGGTGTCTCTCCGTACACTTCTGGATAACAGCTACCTAGAGGACATCACAGAAGGAAGCCAGAGGCCACTTCAACTATCTACTACAGAGACCAATTTCTTTTTAGGTGGCCTAAGACCAGCCTTCTTCCCAAGGCACTGGGGGAAAAGATAATTGTATATAGAAGGCAATTAAGGATTGTTTAGACTCCTTTGAAGTTCCTAACTCTTTCTGAGTTTCTAGAATACCCAGAGAAGTAGAACAGAAAGAAGTAGAGGGCTGAGAGATGATATCAGAGACCACCCTTCCTTTGGAACAAGAAAATAACTAGAACTTCAACTGCAGGTAAGCTGTACATGTGCATGAGTGTGTGTGTGTGTGTGTGTGTGTGTGTGTGTGTGTGTGTGTGTGTGTGTGTGTGTGTGAAAAGGCCTACTGGAAATACCTGAGGCATTCTGGGTCACAAGGTAAGAGAGCACAGGCAAAATAAATAATTAATTATATGTTGTTTCCTAATGACACACATTGCCTTAAGATAAAAGTACTTTTGCATCATTGAAAAATTGGATTTCCTTTGATATATCCACCCTTACCCACCAGAGTTTTGAAGCTGTTTGGCTGGAATTAGGAATAAATCTATGACTAGGATTAGAAGTCATTAGTTACCCTACATATCACTCTCTGAGTCTGGGGTTTGAAGGCCAGTTGAGGGAAAAAATGTCAGAGATGGATTGATACTAAGTTAGATTGGAGGCCCCATAGAACCAGTAACTAAATACACTTTTTTCATTTTTTAAATAATTTGTATCCGAATTTAAGACAGATGTGGAAAACAAGACAAAGAAGCATCAAACACTGGCTCCTTCCATTCTCAATGCCCACAGTCAATCAGATAGTCAAGCTTCAGTGACTTTCTTCTTTTCTTTCCTTCTGCTCTTAATGTGTGAAACAGCACATTTGGGATGCTCAGATATTGCCAGTCCTATGATGAGGCACCTCCAGGTATGTGAAATATGGACCTGGAAAGAAGCATGCCACTGTTCCATTAGAAACAAAAGAAAGTATACATCCATAGAACATCTTTTCTTTGCCTTCTCCACTAACATCCAAAACCTGGATACATGCCAGAGGCTCATTTGTCCTTATCAAATAGCCACCAACTAAACATATTCTTCCATCATGGACAGCAACTCTGGATACATTTTTACCTGTTAACAGGTTGAAATTGTAGCGTGTCCACTCATCTGTATCTATGATATAAGAATTTATATGTAGCACTAGGGTTCCTAAAATGATTGAGGCCCTAACCATAAGAATCAATCTGTATCTTCGCACACACCACCAGGTTTTTCCATACATATCCTTTTTAGTGACTTCCAAGCTTACCACAAGACGATCAGACACAGCAAAACCTAGAAGTAGAGGCTACCTGATGTTTGGCTGTTAGGTTGTTCAAGCTAGAGACCCAGTCTTTGAAGTCTTTCTTAAAAATAATATTTTATCTCCCCCCCCCCTCAGTTATAGGTAAAGACAATTTTTAACATTTGTTTTAAAAATTTTGAGTTCCAAATTTTCCCTCCGTCTCCCTTACCCTCCTTCTCCCCGAGAAAGCAAGAAATTTGATATAGAATATATATTTTCAGTCATGTAAAACATTATGATGTATTTCATGTTGTGAAAGGAGACAGAAACCCAAAGGAAAAAAAAACATGAAAAAATACAGAAAGTGAAAAATAGTATGCTGTGACCTTCATTTGACTCCTTCAGTTCTTTCTCTGGAAATGGATAGCATTTTTCGTCATGAGTCCTTTGGAATTGTCTTGCATCATTGAATTGCAGATAATAAGTAAGTCATTCACAGTTGATCCTTGTACAGTTTTGCTGTTATAGTGTACCGTGTTCTCTTGATTCTGCTCATTTCATTTTTCATCAGTTCACATAAGTCTTTTCAGATTTTTTCTGAAATCAAACTATTCATCATTTCTTAAAGGATAGTAATATTCCATTACAATCATATACCACAACTTGTTCAGCTATTCCCCAGTTGATGGGCATCTCCTCAATTTACAATTCTTTGCCATGACGGAAAGAACTATTACAAATATTTCTGTACAGATAGATCACCCCCCCCCTTTTTTTTTAACCCTGTGGGATACAGACCTAGTAGTGGTATTGCTAGATCAAAAGGTATGCACAATTTCATAGCCCTTTGGGCATAGTTCCATGTTACCCTCCAGAATGACTGGATTCATTCACAACTCCACCAAGACTGCATTGGTCTCCCAATTTTCCCACATTCCCTCCAACATTTATTATTTTCCTTTTCTGTTATATTAGCTCATATGATAGGTGTTTTTCAGAGTTATTTTAATTTGCATTTCTCTAATCAATAGTGATTTAGAGGCATTTTTTCATGTGCTTGTAGATAGCTTTCTACTTCAGAAAACTGACTTAATTGGGGAATGACTCATATTTTTATAAATTTGACTCAGTTCTCTATGTATTTGAGAAACAAGACCTTTATCAGAGAAACATTTTAATTGTCTCCTTCCCTGTTTCCTACTTTTCTTCTAATCTTGGTAGCATTTGTTTCGTTTGTGCAAAAAATTTAAAATGTAATATAATCAAAATTATCCATTTTATATCCCATAATGCTCTCTATCTCTTGTTTGCTCATAAATTCTTCCCTTTTCTATAGATTTGACAGGTGAACTATTTCTTGCTGTCCTGATTTGTTTGTGGTATCACACTTTATATTTAAATCATGTCCCCATTTTGATCTTATCTTGGTGTACAGTATAAAATGTTGGTCTTTACCTAATTTCTGCCATAATGTTTTCTAGTTTTCCCGGCAGTTTTTGTCAAACAGTAAGTTCTTACCCCAAAAGCTGGGGTCTTTGGGTTTATCAAACATTAGGTTATTATAACATTTACTACTGAATCTGGTGTACCTAATCTATTCCAGTGATCCACCACTCCATTTCTTAGCCAGTGCCATATAGCCTTCATAATTACTGCTTTATAATACAAATTTGAGATCTGGTACAGCTAGGCCCCCTTCCTTTACATTTGTTTTTATTAACTTCCTTGATGGCCTCAATCTTTTGTTCTTACAGATGAATCTTGTTATTATTTTTTCTGGCTCTATAAAAGACTTCTTGGTAGTTTGATTGGTATGGCATTGAATAAGCTAATTTAAATAGAATTATCATCTTTACTATATTGGCCCAGTCTGCCCACAAGCAATTTTTATCTTTCCAATTGTTTATATCTGACTTCATTTGTATGAAAAGTGTTTTGTAATTGTGTTCATATAGTTCCTGGGTTTGTCTTGGCAGGTGGACTCCTAAGTATTATACATTAGCTACAGTTACTTTAAAAAGAAATTTGACTTTTTATCCCTTGCTGCTGGACTTTGTTATTATATAGAGAAATGAGGATGATTTATGTGGGTTTATCTTATATCCTGCAACTTTGTGAAAGTTGCTAATTATTTCAACTAGTTTTTTAGTTGATTCTCTAGGATTCTCTAAGTATATCATTATATCATCTACAAAGAGTGATAGTCTTATTTCCTCATTGCTTATTTTAATTTCTTTTTCTCCTCTTATTGCTATAGCTAATATTTCTAATATAATATTGAATAAGAGTGGTGATAATGGGCATCCTTGCTTCACCCTGATCTCCTTGGAAAGGATTTTAACTTATTACCATTACACATAATGCTTGCTGGTGACCTTAGTACTTAAGAAAAGCTTCATTTATTTCCATGTTCTCCAGTGTTTTTCATAGGAATGGGTGTGGTATTTTGTCAAAAGCATTTTCTGTATCTGTTGAGATAATTATATGATTTTTGTTGGTTTTATTTTTGATATGGTCAATTATGACAATAGTTTAACTAATATTGAACCAGCCCTGCATTCCTAAGTGTTTGAAGTCCTGAACTAATAAGATGTTCCATGCCTCTTTGAGTTATGGAGTTGAGAAAATCTCTTTGATTGAATTATGGAATCAATCAGAGGTATAAACCAAACTGCATATGTCAAGTACAGGTTCTGATAGGCTGCAGAGATTGCTATTAAGAGTGGGGAAATAAAATTCCTTCCTTTTGTTTCAGTGAAAATTTCTTAATTTTGACTATTCTTTTGCTTCTTACTAAAAATGTATAAGGAGAGCTTTATCCATCCCCAAATCTCCTTCAGCCTTACTATCCTCTAGCAGTTTTACAAGTCATTTATGCTTTTTAAAGGTTGCCAATAAAAGCAGACTTGATTTGGAGCCCCACTCTCAGCACCTCCCCAGAACTTAATATCCTGCCATTTATCACTGCTCTTTGGAACTTAGCCACTTTTAGGTCCATGGATAAGACTCTTATCTAAACCAATTTGAATTAATTTTACAAGTAACATTTCACAAGAAACTGTGTCAAATACGAAAATGAAATCCAAGTCTACTTTCTTCCTTTCCTCTTCTTTCTCATCAACCTGCATTAATTCAGTACCTTACAGGGATATCCGTTATGTAATGAAATAGACTCTAAGATATACTGTAACGAAATTTCTTGCTGAAGGATGACTGATAAATATTCATGACCTTGCAAGGATTCCTGATTAAGGGGAAGGGGAGTAGAAATATAATAGGGGGAAGAGCAAATTTTATTCCTTGTGTAGTTTTCCTGGCTGTAGCCTAGGGAAATAAGGCCTCCATTGCTATTTCAGTCTCTGGTCCTAAGCCTAAATTTGTCTCTCTGCAATTTGTATCCATTGGTCCTAATTCTACACTCTGGGGCCAACTGGTCTAAATCTAATACCTTTTCTCTGCAGGTAGCTAAGTACAGGGGACAGAGTGCCAGCCATAGAGAAAGGAGAACTGTATTCAAATTTGACCTTAGATATATATTAGCTGTGTGACCTTGGGCAAGTCACTTAACCTTGTTCCTCATCTGTAAAAATGAGCTGGAAAAGGAAATGGAAAACCACTCCAGTATCTTTACCAAGAAAACCCCAGAAGCTGTCATGGAAAGTCAGACAAGACTGAAACAACTCAATGACAAGTCCTCTTCACTGGACAACCCTTCAAATGCTTGAAAACAGCCTTATCCTACTCTGAGACTTCTTTCTCTAGGTTAATCACTCCAGGTTAATTTTTCAACTGATCTTCATATAACATGAGCTTCACCATCTTGATTACCCTGCTCTGCTTGTCAATATTCTTCCTATACTTCCTTCCATAACTGAACATAATATAGTAAGAAATGTATCAGGAATGTAACTAAGAAAACGTTCTACACTTTGATACCTTTGTGAGAACACCTCTTTGAATGAGTTATTGAATCAACCAATTAGAGATGTAAACCATACATGAACATTACCTGGACATCACTGTTGAATAAATCAAAGGCATTCTAGCTGCAATGAGTTCTTAATTAATTTAGGAGCAGTGAAATATTTTTGAGTCATTGATGAAATCAGATGACCCAAGATGCAATGGATTTGGTTGAAATAATTAGACCCAGCTCTAAGCCTATATATATCAGAGGAGATTCTAGCAGGAGCTAGGAATCCTAGAATCCTAGTAGTCAAGCTTCAAGAGTGATTTGAGTATACAGGTTTTTGCATCTGTAGCACAGGGTACAGCAAGGGAAAGTTGGGAAGTGAGCTGAGAAGAAGGTATCATAAATACTCCCAGTCCCACTCCACCAGTAAACATGACATTAGACAGAATGAATCAGTAACAAATAATTTATCCAGCTGGGACCTGAGAGAGGACAAGCTAGACAAGCTGAGAAAAGGGAGCCCTTCCTCAAGATAGAGAGAAGGTCAGCTTTGTTCTCTATAAGGGCACGGACCCTCTGCACCTAGCAGAAAGCTGCAAATGATGAGATATTCATGAGGACTCCAGGAAAGATAAAAATCCAGAGCTGTGAGTTTGTCCTTTGGCCACATAAACTCTCTTGGTTTGGGTCTCAACCCTCAGGGGAGCTCAGAAATTACCCCATATATATAAAATCAACCAATCAGAGGGTAAGAGGATGGATCACATAATTTCCTGAGAGCACTCTGAAGGACTGACTTCTTATGTTGAAGAGGAGAGGTTGGGAACTTAAGAAGAGATCAGTGGCAGGATTGGGGAGTATTAAGCCATAATGGAGGAGGTGGCGTGGTTATGCCTTAGAGACAAGTCCAGAGAGTCGCAACTAGCAGACTTGCTCTATACAGACCACCAGGATTGTAGTCAATCTTTGGCCAGCTAGTGCAAAGCTGTTCTTCCAATTTCATCAGAGTTAATTCTTCACAATTTATAAAGGCGTTGGGGATAGACACAGCCTTGTATTTTGTTTATTTTTCTGACCCTTCCTCTGATTGCAACAACTGGGGGCAAATTAGCTTCTCAGATGAAATGATTTTAAAATATTTATTTTTTAACATTCTCCACCAAAAATGTCATTGAGTATATACCTTGAAGCATTTCTAAAATGCTTCACAACAATCTCTTCCTTTATACCACACAAATACAGGTATATATACACATGCACATGTACAATATACTTTTAATCACAATCTATTCTTGGACATTGTATCATAAGGCAAGTTGTCATAAAACATCACACTCATCAGTGCTTCTCTGGGCATTTTCTCTGGCTGTTCTGAATGCCTGGAATGATCTCCCTCCTCATGTCTGCCTATTGGCTTCCCTGGCTTCCTTCCTTGAAGTCCCAACTGAAAATCCCATTTCTTCCAGTAAGCCTTTCCCAACTCCAATTAATTTTAGTGCTTTCCCTCTTATAGTAACAATTAGGGCTGGAAGAGACCTTAAAGGTCAGGTGGTGCACCTCCCTTACTTTATAGTTAAGGAAGTTAAGGCCCAAAGAGATTTTTATAAAGTGTTCAAAGTCATACAGCAGTAACAGGCAAAGCTAGGACTATACTTAGATCCTCTTAGAACAAATCAAGAACTCTATCCACTTCAGCAAACCAACTCTAGGGGTAACAATCCTCTTTTCCACAAGAACCTGGTGCTACTTAGGAACTCTCTCTTCTCTGACAGAAGTCTGCATGCTGGAATTCTTAAACTTGGAGTTTCTAGAGAGGCAACCCTAGAGGCCAACACTCTCTAGAGGGTCTGCTCTGCCAGAAGGCCAAATTCTGGTATCATGTTGTGTAGGAAATCTCCTCTCATCTGGCTAGGAAGCCAGAGTTCAGGAATACTCACCAGTTGGACCATGTGGTCCCTTCTCCTTAACTGTCACATATTTAAGAGGTACGGATGTAAGGTTAGAGCTAGAAATTCTACAAGACTAGGGTCAGGAACCCTACCCTTAGGTTACACGGGCTGGTTGTTATCTTTCATTCCAGAAAAGGACCAAAATGACATCACCCAGTTAGAGTCAAGTTACAGTGTGTTTGACTGTGGCTGATAAAACCAATATGAACTCAGAATGTTCACATGAACTCAGATTGGGCACAAATAGTTCATGTGAACATTTGGGGTAGATTTTCTAAATTTGTGACTCCCATTAGACTTAGGCCAAACCAGCCAATAATGGTACCTTTCTCAGAACCTTGGTCTGCGTTTAGTTCTTCAGCACTGTGGCTCTCTCAGACACGTAGAAGTGGGCAAATAGACTTTTTTTTTCAGTTCAGAACAAAGAATGACTCCTTCTATAATATCTGTCCCACAGGAGTGTGTCAGCTAATTAATTCTGAGAATAGCCTTACTCACTGTGTCTTGTATTTTCAGTGGTACCAGTGATCATTTCCACACTGACTGTAGGAACATGTTCATAAAAGTTTTTAACAAAAACTCACCTCTCTTTAACCACATCAAGTGAATAAGGGCACTCCCTTGGTCAGTTCCCCTACATATATTTAACTCCTCCAGTATAGTTTTCTACTTTAGGAATCTAGTGGGATTTATAGTTAGGAGTCAGGGATAGAAACCGTTTACCCATTAAATCTCAAAAGCATAGGTTTTATGTGGGCATCAGAAATGGTAAGGATAAAATCACCTCTGAAAGTTAATGTCAAAGCGCACTTTTAATGATTCATTTAATGGAGACAAAGAACCCTAGATGCAAATATTAATCTTGTCTCATCACTACATTCTTAAGGGGTGGAGTGGAGGTGGGAGGAAGGAAGAAATAACTTGAACTGAAAGTGGCAATTCAAAAACGCTTTTTTATGGATTTTCTACAAAATTGAACAGATGCAGTATTTTGTTGACAGATTCTATTCAGTGGTATATTGGAACTTGCTCTAGAAACACTTGTGAATATTAAAGTCATAAATAATTCAATCCTTTGGATAGTAAGTATCTGACCTTCCACTAACCCCATTCAATCTGACGCCACTGGTAATGGCTGAAAATTCTGCAAGGTCAAATCATATCCCGCTACACACGGTCAAAGGCTGTAGCATGGACTTTTGACAATGAAAGTACAGTTAGCATAATGATGAGGTATTAGCTAGAATACATAAGATGTTGACTGGAAACAAACAAACAAAAAATAAAAAGAGGGTTTGTTCAGAGAGGTGCTGACAAAATTAGATGAGTAACTAAAATACTGGACAGATTAAAATATTGCAAATCACAAGTCCTGTCTTGGTAACTTAAGCTCTGGATTAGCATGCTTCATAGTCTTTTGAGACAATATTACTGTCTGGTTATGCTATGGAATAATCCAAAAGTAATATATGTGCATATACCCTAAGTGCCACCTTGTTTATTTCATTCTCTGTCATTCATTAACTAAAAGGCTTGAATCTAAATTGGGCATAGGCTTCAACACATAAGCTAGGCAGGCTAATAATTCAATACAACCTAGTGTAGCACACCCCCAATGTCTTTGTGGATGATATCCAATAAATGCCCATGCCAATCCTCATACACTGCAATGAGAAGTAATGGCTAGTAGCGTGACTTGAGTCTATCTATCTCCCTGATACAGAACTTCCTAGGATGCACAGAAGCCAAAACAAAAGATGAACATCAATAAATTCATAATTAAATAGGGCATATTAAATACACATGCTTGGTCAATTCTATCATCATTAATATACAAAACAAGCTAAAAATGTAGGGTCCTTGGCTAAAGCTAATATTCCCTGCGAAGAGACACAAGTACAAATGCACGTAAAGACATAAATGAACAGGGAAAACCATTTAATGATACCATGAACTCTTCACTATATAGTAAGGCATGTGAGGATGGAATAAAAATTATAACACTTTTACATAGTAATTTAAGATTTGCAAAGTACTTTTCTTTCAAATGTGAGGTCTTTAGTGTAAATATAGCCCCATTTTATGGATGAAAAAACTGAACCCAGAAAGACAAAGTGAACTTTCCCAGAATCACATGGCTAACTTTATGTCAGAGTCTCAGTTCAAACTCAGGTCTCCTAATTTCAACACTTTGCCTTAATATGTTGACTCTTTCTGACCTTGCTCCTACAAAAAGATAAGAATATGAAATTGCATTCTGTGGATGAATTTATTCCAGACATTTCAACTGATGCAGATAAGCCTCATTCTTAGTCACTGAATAGAGATGGTAAGGAGTTGGGTTTTTTTCTGACTCTATTTTCCTACTTGCATGGCTTTGGGCTCTATCCCTGGCAATTTCAGGCTAGTATCATAGACTATACACAGCAGAGATCACACTTTGGAGCAATACCCCTTTGTAGTAAAGAGATGGAAGACAATCTCCTACCCTTTACATAAAACTGAAGAATAAGTCTGAGGGCTGATTGAGAGACAAATATATATCTTGGACAAATACTGCCAAAAGATAATTAGATGGGCCCAGATTATTCAGGAGAAGATCATGCTATACTGTGTGTATGTATATAGATATATGTACATATATCTATATACATATATGTATATATATAGATATATATATATATAAAATGTGCACATGTACATACTCACAGATATAGTTTGTATATCTATATGTACGTGTGTATATATGTACAAATATACATAAAGATAGATGATGTGTGTGTTGCATTGTTAAATCAGCAGGTAGTTTGGGACCAGCAAAAAAACTTCCGTTTTCCAAATACATGTATGGATGTGGACACACACACACATATACATACCTATGTATGTGTGTATATATATGCATATGTGTGTGTACATATACACATACCCAGATGTGTACGTATATACACACATACATACATACACACAGATATACAGATATATAAAATACCCCTGTGGCTAGGGACTTGTTTGTTTTTCCCTCTGAAATACATATCAGAATGCTTTGAGACTCCACTGGTACCACCCTACTTCTCTTGCCTTATCTCATACTATTCTTCTATTTCAAAGATTCTTAACTTTTTTTTTGTAGCATAGACCCCTTTGGCAGTTTAGTGAAACCTATGGATGTTTGATGAAGCCTATGTACACCTTCTCAGAATAATGTTCTTAACTAATTGAAGGACATGCTAAATTTTAGACAGTGGTTAGGAAAAAAAGATGTATTTTTTTCTTATTCCAGTTAACAGGTCCACTGAAATCAATCCACAGACCTCTTACTGGAGTGTACATTCTATGCTCCTGCCAGACTGGAAAAGAAAAGAGTTTCAGCAGAATGTGTATATGATCAGAAAAGAAAGTAGGCTTATCGAGAAGCAAGAATGACAAACCATACACAGACCTGAGAGATACATGGGTTCCCTTTGATGAAAAAGAACCAAAAGATTTCACCTCCAGTACATTGGATAGTTATTCTATGGCATGTTTGGGGGAAGCAGGGAGAGGGAAGGACAGGAAAATCACACTGGGTGAGAAAATATGGAAGTGATCTGTGTTATTGAAGGGGCTACCTATACCAGTGAAATCATGATAGTATCATTTCAAATATCAAAGTGACACTGAAAGCATCCTCCTACTATTTAAAGTAGTCTGGGGAACTGGAAAGCAATTGGGCTAAATGGCAATGATTTTAAAATCTTAGCAAAAATTGCCTCTAGTTTCACTACTCATTTCTTCTTTGTGCTTAGATTTTTTATAGAAATATCAAGTGAACAGTAAATTTGTTATCACTTCTGAGCATATGTTCTATCAACAAATTTTTATTCCATTTTTATCTCCATTACATATAAAATTGAAAGATATCTAAAATTCATTAAAATACTTAGATCTCCTAGCAATCAGTAGCTTTAAAAAAGCATAGATTACCTTGAAGTGAATGAAATAAATAATCCAGGAATCCAGGTAAGAACTGATAAGTGAAATTAGATATAAATGTATAAAAATGTGAATAGAATAGTAATATAAGTTATACTTATATAAAATAGTCATACCTTATGTCACCTGTTTCAGTCTCTAACCTGTGACAGATTGGGTTCAATCTTGGAGACTTTTCTCTACTTATCATGTTCTGTGGCTGACTGTGCCCTCATCTGCCCTCACCTCACTTTGACTTCCCCACTACTCACTCCCACATACCATACCCCCTCCCATCCGCTACGCCCTGGGAACAACAGAACCAGATATTGGTCTTTCTCTACGACCTCCCAGATACCTGAAAGTCTCAGGTTAACAAGGTAATAAGACAGAATAGATTTATTGAAACAGAAAAGAACAAAAAATAGCATATTACTAAAGCTCCTTTAACAAGATAATGGGACTTTTCCTTTCCCAGAAATTCAGTCATAATCCCTCAAAGTCAGCATCTGTTAGGGAAGTCTCTGAGTCATAGGCTCAACTGTAACCATATTGCAGTACAGGTTCAGCATTTCTGAGTCAAGTTGGCTTTAAAGCTTCTCCTCAGGTTCTGGGAGCCATCATGGCTCCAGTAGGCTGTAATATGTCCATTACTCCCATGTATATACTATCAGCTTGAGTCCTCCCCCCCATCTCCACATCTCTATAACCTTTTATACCTCTACATGGCACTGTGGGGTATCATGGCTCCTGTTGCCTGGTTCTGGAATTTTTTGCAGGTCAACTGGCAATGTGATCCAATTACCCATCCAGCTTCCTTGTGACTGTTCTATTTGGAAGGTTTTCTTTAGGTATTTTTATAAAGGTTTCTCTCAGTTTTTTTCTCAGCTATGAAAATCTTAGCATCCTTTGGATTATGGAAGATAAGAGCTAGTGTTCTTTATTAAACAATCAAATGACACAGCCACATCATAATATAGCAATCCTCCTATTAATGAATGAATTTAAAAGTATTTATTAAATACTTACTATGTGCCAACCACTGGGGACAAATATAAAAGCAAAGATAGTCACTGCACTCAACATTCTAATAGGTAAAAACCACATATTGGGGGAGTGGAAATCAGAGAGAGGCCTTTTGGTTCTGAAAATTGCAGAGATGGTGAATGGGAATATGAAGGAGTAGATTGACATACCCCAAAGTTGAAATTGATTTATCATAGTTTCAGAACTGGTAGAAGGGGTTAGAAAGGGTATGCATTGGGTGATAGTAAGTCAATAAACATTTATAAGTACCTATTACATGCCAAACACCATGTGCACTGAGGGTACAAGAAAAAACAAAAGACAGTTCCTTCTCTGAAGGAGGTTATTTTCCTAAGGGGATGAGGGGAAATAACATGCTACAGGCAGTAAACATTGCAGTCAGCAGAAGTTAGTGTCAAGTATGCTTCAAGACCTTCCCTACAATAGGGATTTCTTTGTTTAAGACATTATTACTAAGTGGATACAGTAGAGAAAGGCACCGGACTTGTGATTTTGTTGACCCTTATGTGGACCTCCCAGTGAGGAACTTCCTCTATCAGTGCAAGTCAGAATCTTCTCAGCAATTTGTAGTTTTAGAGAGATGACTAGATCATTCAGGATTAAGTGAGTCGTCCAGGGTTACACAACCAGTGTTTGTTGAAGGATGAGATGGGCGGGGGGAGAAGGGAGTGAGTGAGGAGGGGACATTACTACTATTTGACAGAAATAAAGTACTTGATATTAATTTGCATTTCAGGATGCCAGAAAAGGGAGCCATGGAACAAAATATCATTAAATACAAATGACAATTATGCTGCATTTGATAGAGAACAGTAATTTCTCAGGGTCTTGGAGAAGAGAGAGGAGAGACTGGTCTAAAATTAGAATTTGAAATACCTATGCATACATGTGTGTATACACACACACACACACACACATATATATGTGAACAAGACATGTGTACTGTACTGATGGTAAGTTCTTTAATTTGAAAAGGCTACAAACCAAGACCAAAGTGGAGGGAGTGTTGGTGCATGATTTTCTGTTTGCAGATGATTGTGCACTCAATGCAGCCTCTGAAACTGAGACACAACGAAGTATGCATCAATTCTCTGCTGCCTGTGCTAATTTTGGCCTAATGATTAACACCAAGAAAACACAGGTGCTGAATCAGCCACCACCACACCATCCATACGTGGAACTATTGGTTACAAAAAATGGAGAATTTTTTTTGAATGCTGGGGATAAATTCACTTACCTTGGTAATGTACTTTCCAGGGATGTACACATTGACAATGAGGTTGACACACGCATTGTCAGAGCTAGCTCAGTGTTTAGGAGGCTCTGAAGAAAAGTTTGGGAGAAAAGAGATATTAGACTGATTACCAAACTGAAGGTCTACAGAACCATTGTGCTGACCTCGTTGTATGGCTGTGAAACATGGACAGTCTGCCAGAGCCATGCCAGAAAACTGAATCACTTCCATTTGAACTGTCTTAGGAAGATTCTGAGGATCATCTGGCAGGATAAGGTACCAGACACCAAAGTCCTTGCTCGAGTTGAACTGCCAAGCATTCAAACTATGCTTCAGAGAGCACAACTCTGATGGGCTGGCCACATTGTTTGAATGCAAAATGTACGCTCGCCAAAAAAAATATTTTATGAAGAACTCACATGGGCCAGGTGATCACATGGTGGTCAGAAGAAGTGATACAAGGACTCTCTCAAGGTCTCTCTCAAGAACTTTGGATTTGACTGTGTAACATGGGGAGACACTGGCACAGGATCACTCAGCATGGCATGCCCACATCAGAAAGGATGCTGTGCTCTATGAGCAAAGCAGAATTGAGACAGCACAAAGTAGGACGCACACATTTGGAGTACAGACACCAAATATTCACACAGACTATCTATGCCCACCCTGTGGTAGAGCATTCTGAGCTCATATTGGTCTCATCAGCCACATCAACCATAGTTGGACACACTGGAACTTCACTTTATCACAGTGATGTCATTTTGGTCCTCTTCGAAAACTAAGGACCAACAACCAACATATATATATGAAAGGAGTAGCAAGTTGTGCATAGTAGGTTTGCAGTTTCATGGGCAATCATCTTTTTGTTGTGCTATGTTATGGAAAGGCTTGGTTTTTTTCCATAGATAAATAAAATTAGAACTTGGAAGAGATAGAGCTCAAACAGTCAAAACTAATGAACATAATTAATTGAATCCAACTGTACATGCAATACTTCATACCCATGACCCTCTCTTTATCTGGGCAAAGAAGGGAAGGAGATGCATTCTCCTAGCTCTTATTTAGGCCAAGTTTGGTCATTATAATCATGAAGGATTCAAGTTCAATTTTTTTTTTGTTCCTTTTTATCTACATTGTCATGTTAATTTTGTATACTGTTTTTCTACTCCTTATTCATCAGTTCTTCTAAGTGGTCTCATTCTGTAGTCATCATATTCATCTTTTCTTAAATCAGCTTCACTTTTCATAAAATATGTAGTTTTTTTAAACATAATATAGGTTAATAAAAGCTTTTTATTACCAGAGATCTTACTTATTGAGTTTTCACAGTATTAAAAATTAAACTCTTTAATGATATTCTCTAAGAGGGATAGGCAAATGAAACAAATTGCCATGTGAAAAGGTAAAAAAAAAAAACAAGACATAAATGCCAGCGTCATCAGGTCTTTCTCTGAGTCAAACTATTATGTTTTTTCTATGGTTTCATTCTTGATTCCATGCATGGTCTAACCTGATTTTTGCAATCCATATCATATTTTATTTCTTATCTTAGAGACCTTTTCTTTCCCTCTGGGAATTATTTCCTCCTGCTCCAAGTATCCTTTTCAATCTAAGTCTTTTCTCAAGTGACAAAAGTCTCCTTGGCCCAGTGGAGAGAATTTTCTCACCTCACTCTTCTCTTACTAATCAATATCCCAGTGATTCCTGCTCCTTTATATTTTTTTTATGAGGAGAGCTTGTTTTTGATCTATCTTTTTTGGCTTTTAACAAAAAGAGAAACAAGTATTCTAGCTATTGACGGTTTCAAATTGCATTTGTGTTTGTACAATTGTAATTTACAAATTACATATTTATGAGTGACAAAAATTTTTCATCCTGTTTTGTTATAGTAGTTAATTTGAATTATTTTGGACATTAAGCCCACTCCCTCCTATCTTTTCTCTTCTTTCCTTTTCTTTTTTAAAAAGCAGAGATGAATTGGGCCTGAATTACTTGATAAATGCTTCAATTCTGAGTTAAACTTTGTCTATGAAGACATGACCTATGTGACTCAGCAATGAAGTTGTGCCCAAGTGAGCAGCTCATTTACCATTCATGACATTTTCATTTAACCCAAAATAGTTTTCTTTCATGCTTCTTAGCTTTAGTCTAGTTTTAGGAAAAACAAGCAAATGGAACAAGAATAATTTGGTTCAAAGTAATATGTTATGTTTCTGTCATCCAAAGGACAATGGAGAGATTGAGAGTGCAAGGATAGAGTACTACTAGTCACATAGTAAGAGTGGAGGATAACAGATGAATGGCCTGTGGCTGCTTGGAACCTATGTAGCGTTAGAATGCCTAGAGGGGCGGAGCCAAGATGGCGGAGTAGAAAGACGCACATACACATAGCTCCAAACCCACAACCCCTAGAACGGCTACAGGGAAGTAACTCATGGTGAATTCTGTACCCAGAGGCCACGGAATATTGGAGTGAGGGAGATTTCTGTTCCAGAGAGACCTGCAAACCTCTCGTGGGGGGTCCTTCGCGCTGCGGACTGGGCGCCGGGACTGGGAGCTGAGTGCAGCCCTGCCGGGGCCGTGGCACCGAGAGGAAAAGATCCGAGCGGGCTTCAGGGACGGGATCTCCAGGGGCCATGTGGGTCCCTCCACCCATAGAGGGACCTGCAAACCTCTCGCAAAAGGTCCATCGAGCTGCAGACGCGGAGCCCAGCCCAGACCTGCCCCGGCCGCGGCACCGAGAGATACAGATCCGAGCAGGCTTCAGGGATGGGATCTCCAGTGGCCGCACAAGTCCCTCCACACACAGGTGATGGGGGTTGGTGAGAGAGTCTCTTTGGCGGGTTGAGAGGGGAGTGGGGTGCCCCCATAACTCAGGCCCCCCCCAGGAGGTAGAAGCTGAGAGGTGGCTGCAGAACGGGGCTCCCCAAGGGGGCAGGAGCCTGGATCCATTGTGGAAGGTCTGTGCATAAACCCCCTGAGGGAACCGAGCCTGAGAGGCGGCCCTGCCCTGACCTGACCACCTGAACTTAATCTCACACTGAATAGCAGCCCTGCCCCCACCAAAAGCCCTAAGGCTGGAAGCAGCATTTGAATCTCAGACCCCAAATGCTGGCTGGGAGGATCAGGAGGCGAGGTGGGTGTGAGGAGAATATTCAGAGGTCAAGTCACTGGCTGGGAAAATGCCCAGAAAGGGGAAAAGAAATAAGACTATAGAAGGCTACTTTCTTGGAGAACAGGCATTTCCTCCCTTCCTTTCTGATGAGGAAGAACAATGCTTACCATCAGGCAAAGACACAGAAATCCAGGCTTCTGTATCCCAGCCCACCCAATGGGCTCAGGCCATGGAAGAGCTCAAAAAGAATTCTGAAAATCAAGTTAGAGAGGTAGAGGAAAAGCTGGGAAGAGAAATGAGAGACATGAAGTCAAAGCATGAACAGCAGATCAGCTGCCTGCTAAAGAAGACCCAAAAAAATGTTGAAGAAATTAACACCTTGAAAACTAGCCTAACTCAATTGGCAAAAGAGGTTCAAAAAGCCAATGAGGAGAAGAATGCTTTCAAAAGCAGAATTAGCCAAATGGAAAAGGAGATTCAAAAGCTCACTGAAGAAAATAGTTCTTTCAAAATTGGAATAGCACAGATGGAGGCTAATGACTTTATGCAAAACCAAGAAATCACAGAACAAAGAGAAAAGAATGGAAAAATGGAAGACAATGTGAAATATCTCATTGGAAAAACAACAGACCTGGAAAATAGATCCAGGAGAGACAATTTAAAAATTATGGGACTACCTGAAAGCCATGATCAAAAGAAGAGCCTAGACATCATCTTTCATGAAATTATCAAGGAAAACTGCCCTGAGATTCTAGAACCAGAGGGCAAAATAAATATTCAAGGAATCCACAGAACACCGCCTGAAAGAGATCCAAAAAGAGAAACTCCTAGGAACATTGTGGCCAAATTCCAGAGTTCCCAGGTCAAGGAGAAAATATTGCAAGCAGCTAGAAAGAAACAATTCAAGTATTGTGGAAATACAATCAGGATAACACAAGATCTAGCAGCCTCTACATTAAGGGATCGAAGGGAATGGAATAGGATATTCCAGAAGTCAAAGGAACTAGGACTAAAACCAAGAATCACCTACCCAGCAAAACTGAGTATAATACTTCAGGGGAAAAATTGGTCTTTCAATGAAATAGAGGATTTTCAAGTATTCTTGATGAAAAGACCAGAGCTGAAAAGAAAATTTGACTTTCAAACACAAGAATGAAGAGAACCATGAAAAGGTGAACAGCAAAGAGAAGTCATAAGGGACTTACTAAAGCTGAACTGTTTACATTCCTACATGGAAAGACAATATTTGTAACTCTTGAAACATTTCAGTATCTGGGTACTGGGTGGGATTACACACACACACATGCACACACGCACACATACATAGAGACAGAGTGCACAGAGTGAATTGAAGAGGATGGGATCATATCTTTAAAAAAAATGAAATCAAGCAGTGAGAGAGAAATATATTGGGAAGAGAAAGGGAGAAATTGAATGGGGCAAATTATCTCTCATAAAAGAGGCAAGCAAAAGACTCATTAGTGGAGGGATAAAGAGGGGAGGTGAGAGAAAAACATGAAGTCTACTCGCATCACATTCCACTAAAGGAAAGAATAAAATGCACACTCATTTTGGTAGGAAAACCTATCTCACAATACAGGAAAGTGGGGGATAAGGGGACAAGCAGGGTGGGGGGGGATGATAGAAGGGAGGGCATGGGGAGGAGAGTGCAATTCGAGGTCGACACTCATGGGGAGGGATAGGATCAAAAGAGAATGGAAGTAATGGGGGACAGGATAGGATGGAGGGAAATATAGTTAGTCCTATACAACACAACTATTATGGAAGTCATTTGCAAAACTACACAGATTTGGCCTATATTGAATTGCTTGCCTTCCAAAGGGAAGGGGTGGAGAGGGAGGGAGCTAAAGAAGTTGGAACTCAAAGTGTTAGGATCAACTGTCGAGTAATGTTCTTGCCACTAGGAAATAAGAAATACAGGTAAAGGGGTATAGAAAGCTATCTGGCCCTACAGGACAAAAGAGAAGACGGAGACAAGGGCAGAGAGGGATGATAGAAGAGAGAGCAGATTGGTCATAGGGGCAATTAGAATGCTTGGTGTTTGGGGGGGGAGGGGATAAAAGGGGAGAAAATTTGTAACCCAAAATTTTGTGAAAATGAATGTTACAAGTTAAATAAATAAATTTAATTAAAAAAAAAAAAAGAATGCCTAGAAGAAGGTCTCTAACAACATGGGATGGACTCCCTCTGGAAGATATGAGGAAGGACATATACCAGTGTCACTCAAGATAAGGAGGCACAGATAAGTTACTATCCCTTTGGAGGAAATGCCAAAACTGATGAGATCATAGGTCCATTAAAATATTAATGCTTCTGAAACCCTCATAACAGAGCAATATCTATCTGTTGTTGTTCAGTTGTGTCAGTTATGTCTGACTCTTTGTGACCCTATTTGGGGTTTTCTTGACAAATATACTGGAATGGCTTGCCTTTTTCTTCTCCAGCTCATTTTTACAGAAGAGGAAATTGAGGCAAATAGGGTTAAGTGACTTGCCCAGGGTCACACAGCTAGTGTCTGAGGCCAGATTTGAAATCAGGAAGATGAATCTTCCTGGTTCCAAACCCAGTGGTTTATGCAGTCAATTAAATGGATAGATAACCAAGCTGTTTCTACACACCTGGTAAAAAACAAACTCAGCTGGGTGTGGTGGGTGTGGTGGCACATGCCTGTCATTCTAGTTACCAGAGACAGAAGCTGCTTTAGGAAGTTCTGAAGTACAGAGTTCATCCTGTGTCTGAATCCCACACCAATTTGCTTCAGTATAGTGATACCAGGCAGCCTAGGGAAGGTTAAATTAGTCCAGGTTGGATAAAGAGAACATATTAAAACTTCTCTATTTGAATAGGTCACTGCATTTCCAGCCTATGTAAGATAGGCAAACCCAGTAGGAGGGAGACAAGGAAGGAAAGAAGGAAGAAAACAGGGAAGGAAAGAAGGAAGAAAGGAAAGAAGAAAGGAAGGAAGGGAGAGAAAGAGGAAGGGAGAGAGAGAAGGAGGAAAAGGAAAAGGAAAGAGAAACAATGGAAAACCAAACCCAATAGCAGAATCTCTTGAACAAACAAGGCTTGGGCTATAAGTACTAAAGACAAATCCATCTGAAGGTTCCACAGCAAACTTGGGGGGGGGGGGGGCCGGGGTAGCGGATATCATAACCCTAACCCTACAAATCTTGAAAATTTATGTTTATGTTTTTGTACTACCTGAATTTCAAGTGAACAAGAACAATTTTCAGAGTTCCAAGGCTATGTGACTTCATGTAAGGTTGAGTAGAGATGTTTTCATATAACAAATCCTGAAAGTATGACACCAAAATCTATTTTGACTGAGACTTCTACTCAGGAAGCTGGAATGTGAGTTTGAGTAAAATATTTTTAAATATACTTTATTTTTTCTCTGTTACATGTAAAAACAATTTTTAACATTCATTTAAATTTTTTTGAATTCAAAATTTTTTCTCTCCTTTCCTCACTTCCCCTCTCTTTGTGATGGCAAGAAAATTGATAATGGGTTATACATGTTCAATCATGCAAAACACATTACCATATTAGTCATGTTGTGAAAGAAGACACAGACCTAGAGGAAAAGAAAAACACAGAAAGTATAAAATAGATTTCTTTGATCTGCATTCAGATTCCTTCAGTTCATTCTCTGGAGGTGGATAGCATTTTTCATCATGAGTCCTTTGGAAAGTCTTGCCTTATTGTATTGCTGAGAATAACTAAGTCATTGACAGTTGATCATCTTACGGTATCACTGTTACTGTGTACAATATTCTCCTGATTCTGCTTATTTCACTTTACATCTGTTCATACAAGTCTTTCCAGGTTTTTCTGAAATCAGCCTGCTCATTATTTCTTACAGGACAGCAATATTCCATTACTATCATATATCACAACTTGTTCAGTCATTTCCCCGATTGATAGGCATTCTCAATTTCCAATTCTTTGCCACCACAAAAAAAGTGAACAAAATATTTTTAAAAAATATTTTACAGGGCAGAAATCAGTTTAAATTTTAAGATGCACTGTTTCTTATGACCCTCTGCACCAGGTTGTTCTTTCCCATATGCAGATTTATACTTTTATGATTATTTGAATAGAGAATTATGGGTAAGGCCTAGCCTGGGACACAGATTTCCTGGCTTCTCAGTTTGTAGTTTCCCCCTTGACCATATTTCCTCTCAGAAAGAACTCTGGACAATTAGAAACTTGAGAACAGTGTATAGCTTATAACCAGTAGCAGCTATTCACTCATTTCCACCAACCCTCAAAGACTCTCACAAAGGGCTCACAAAGACCCTGGGGACTCTCACTGACTCATCTTCCTTACCCCACTCGCCACCTGGAGGTACTCCAGAGAAATATTCTAATACAATAGTATATTTTAACTTGTGTTACCTAAATATGGATAACTGGGTCCCTAGTTTTCATACAAACATTTAAGGTCACTATGGTGTATCAGACATGGGACAGTCTTTATTTCACATCATATAGAAACCTACAAAAAGATACAAAAAACACATAAAGCATTAGCCCATAAATTCCTTCTTATTTGCATAACTTTTGACAGTCCAGTGAGTCCCAGTTTTCTGCTGAGTCATAAACAATATTCCCTGTCTTTCCTGCACCCTCAGGATATTAGATACTGAGATTTGTATCACTTTGTAGTTTCTGTTTCCCCTGGAAGGTAAATGCACTTTGGGGACTGGAGAATATAAGTAGTTCCATTCTCATAACACTGGCATTGTCTGAATTAAGTCACTGATTCTACTTTGAGTAAGTCATTGATCAGGACTGGCTGATCTTCTTTCTCTAAAAACCTGATGTTGCATCAGAAAACCTCTTTCTCTCGAAGATATGATGCATGAACTATCTATTGAATTTGGGATCACACACAAAACCACCTCCAAAGCTAATATTCAACTCTTGGGCCAAGTGAGAATATCTAGCTACTTCTGCAGAAAATCTGACCTCTTTTATTCTGGCAAATTCTGTCCTTAGGACCTCTCCTCTCAAGCTGAATGTAAGCATAAGCAGCTCTCATATATTTCTGCCCCTAAGACAACGATTTCTGGTTGCTTGAGGAGGAGATTATGCTACTTTCTTTAAGGGGCTCTGGGCAGCTAGGTGATACAGTGGATAGAGTGTCAGGAAGACTAATCTTCCCAGTTCAAATCTGGTCTCAGATTCTTAATAGCTGTGTGACCCAGGCAACTCACTTAACCCTATTTGCCTTAGTTTCCTCATCTGTAAAATGAAGTGAAGAAGGAAAGGGCAACTCACTTAACCCTATTTGCCTTAGTTTCCTCATCTGTAAAATGAAGTGAAGAAGGAAATGGCAAACTATTCCAATATATTTGCCAAGATAATACCTAATAAGGTCACAAAGAGTTAGACACAACTCAAAAGTAACATCAACAAGAAGCTCTGGATCTTTCCCAGTCTCTCCTTCCTCTCCATCTAGGTTTGATCTACTGGATGAGTCTTTTGAATCAGGAAAGAAGAAAAGAAATTCAAATAAGGAAGAAATCTGGTTACCAGTTTGCTTTCTATAGAAAATGGAGAAAGGCAGCTGCTCCAACAGGAATGTAGCTGGTGGTCCAGCCAGCCAATCATTCTAAAGGAAGCTCAAATCTTTGGGACCTTATTAGGACCTACCTATCCCCCATCTTCTGGACGGGACCATACTCTGCTTTGGAAGAGTGCTTCTACTTTGAGTACCAAACAAAGGCAAGGTGATTTGAAAACTCAATAAATTCTTTCACTCCCTAGATCAACTCCTTTACAAGTTTTATTTAAGAATTTTGAATAGTTTCCTCTAAAACATATCTGCAATTTCTATTCTTTTCTGAATTCTCTCAACTCCTGAAAAATTTTAATGTATTTTCTATTATAGCTAAATACAGTTACAAAAGGACCAAAATTAAATTCAAAAGTGTTCATTTCCCTTTCTCAATCATTTCTAATTTATTCTAAAATATAAAGTTGTACCTTCATTACTAGCCATTTATTTGTACACATATGTATGTCAACTGACTTGATCTGAATACAAATGCAAAATTATTATTGTTTATTATGCTCATATAAAAACCATCTAAATACAAAGTTGAAAAACAGCATTTTCTTTTACATTCCAGAAAAAAATAATCACTTGTTTTTATTCCTTAGGGGAAACCTAAAAATATCTCTCTAAAAATGGCAATTAGTTTATAGACTGAACATGCTAATATTTTATAGGATGCTGGAACTACAAGGAAGGAAAGGAAACATCAGTTCAGCCATTCTCAGTCAT
The DNA here is from genome assembly GCF_028372415.1 of Notamacropus eugenii. Taxonomy (NCBI): domain Eukaryota; kingdom Metazoa; phylum Chordata; class Mammalia; order Diprotodontia; family Macropodidae; genus Notamacropus; species Notamacropus eugenii. Next base: position 281,414,721 of record NC_092877.1, read on the forward strand.
GTCTGACTCTTTATGACCCCATTTGGGGTTTTCTTGGCAAAAATACTGGAGTGGCAGATCATTTCCATCTCTAGCACATTTTACAGATGAGCAAATTATGACAAATACAGTTAAGTGACTTGCCCAGCATCACACAGCTAGTAAGTGTCTGAGGCCAGATTTGAACTCAGGAAGATGAGTCTTCTTTACTTCAGGAAGTCATTCTATCCGTTGTGCCCCCTACCTGCCCAACGGAAGCATCCATTTATTAAATGCCAACTATGTGCCAAGCACTTGGCAAATGTTGTCTCATTTGACTCTCACAAGAACCCTTAAGACATAGGTGCTATTACTGTGCCCATTTTACAGCTGAGGAAATGGAGGTAGGCAGAGTTCTAATGACTCGTCCAGGGTCACTCAGCTAGTATGTCTGAGGCCAGATTTGAATTTAGGTCTTCTTGAGTCAAGGTCTACCACTTTCTCCACTGCGCTACCTATGGAACCCTTTAGTCAATCCCTTCATTTCAGAGATCCTTCTCACTAACAGGAATAGAAATTAGAAAATCTCTGGGGTACCTCTTTAGAGGTAAAAAGAAGATTCCTCTGAAGGTTTCAGAAGGTTCTTAAGAACTTTCATTAGTTGTTTGGGTTTTTGGATACTTGGTTGGGAGGGTGATTTAGAACTTCGTGGTGATTGTAATTGACCAAGGAAGCTGGGGCATGAGAAGGCTAACAAAAAGGGGCGAGAGGGACTCAACCTTGGAAATCACAAGTCATTTTCCTTATTCCTGGAAATCATATGGTCCTCACCTCAAGGTACAGCCAAGGTCGTTAAGTGGTTCCTGGGTTTTAGCCTGATACATCACTGACTGCATCATTTCAGCCCCTTGAAGCACTGAGGACTGGGCAAATAAAAGAGAGCTAGGCTCCTTATCAATCTGTTAATCTGAGGAGAGTGGAAGGGGTTATTTGCTGAGCCTTGTCCCAAAGGCCACGGGAATCAGCTACCCTGTTCATTTAGATAGCCTGGGAATGAACAGAGACTGGAAAGGGAAGAGCCATTTCAGGGAAAGGATAGGAAGCAGAACAGCAGGTGTCTGCACTATTCGTGGATATTTTATCCAGACCTTTTGGCTCTAAAGCTATCTTTGTTTTTGTTTGTTGTTTAGTCATTTTCAGTCATGTTTGAGTCTTTGTGACTCCTTTTTGGGTTTTTCTTGGCAAAGATACTAGAGTGGTTTGTCATTTCCTTCTCCAGCTCATTCTACAGGTGAGGAAACTGAGGCAAATAGGGCTAAGTGACTTTTTCAGGGTCACACAGTTGTCTGAGGTGAGATTTCAATTCAGAAAAGGAATCTCCCCGACTCTAGGACCAGCATTCTATCCATCTAGCTGCCCAAAGCTACCTTAGCCCCCTAATGTGGAAATGATTCTCCCATCTACTATACTCTGGACAAAGTAATTTTTCTCCAAGGCTAGAGAACTTTTCATGGGATGGATGAAATTAAGTCAGGCAATTTCTTACTTCTACCATAAATATCTTTTTCTAGATCAGGGATTCTTAACATTTTTCTGTGTCCTGGATCTTTTTGACAGTCCAGTGAAGCTTATGAATTCCTAGTATATATTTTTTTAAATTAACAGTTGGTGGAAATGCTAAATTCCAGTTAGAAGCTACTGAAAATAAAGGTGCAATTTTTTTTCTCATTCAAGGACACTTGGGGGTCCATGGACCATGGTTTAAGAACCCCTGGTCTAGATGATAGATCAAGTTAGATAGTATTTGTAATTTGCTTAGCAGTTTACATATGTACATGACCTGTGGTAGACCTTAAGTAAATGGTTATTCCTTTGTTTTCCCTTTCCCAAACATCATGACTAAAAATGAAAAATGTTCCTCCCAGATATTTGGACATCTGACATCATGTCCGCAGCTTTAAGATACTGTCTGAATCTTTCAACTTTTATGAGATAGTTTTGGCAACTGGTAAACAACCAAGTAATAGAGCTTGAGGAACTTTACTGCTAATATTTGGTTCACCGCCTAACACTATGCTAGAGGCTCTGCTACCTTATTCATAAGAATTTATTCAAAATAGAAATTAAAGCTAAATTTGAAGTTAAGGTCACTATCATAGAAAATCACAATTTTCTCTCTCTGCCTGTCTCCCAGGTGGTTGTTCAGTCCACATTTAGTAAGTATCACCCATAGATTTATTCAACGTCTGTTAGCAAGGTATTACTGTTAGCAAGAATTACTAGGAGAATTATTAGGTTTCTTGATTTCCGGATAGTTGTTCTTGGGAACTGGCAAGTTAAAATGAAGAAAGATTGAAAATAATTTTATCATAAGCATTGAAGTAAAGCACTGCAGCCTCAGAAACCTGACTGGTAGCTTTTATTTTATTTTATTCAGGAACTCTGTAGCAGAAGGGGTTTAAAATTACTGACAGATGCAGCCAGCAGTTTCCTGAAATGTTGTCCCTCTATTTAATAGGGACAGGTTCAGCTTAACTGAATATTTGCATGGACCATAGTATAAGAAGCGGCTTGCATTATGTCATGGAATAACTTCATTTATAACGTCACACATTTTTCTTCATAGTGGTTACCACAGTTAGCACCTCATCAGGGAAATGCACTCAAATTTCTCAAAACCTTGAGGTGAATTAAA